>NW_026652350.1:207382-222239 GCF_009828535.3 Hylobates moloch | reverse complement strand
GGTATGGTGTGTTTTCTGCCGCGGGACGGGTCTGGGGGTATGGTGGCCACTTTGGGAGGCCCAGGCGGGCGGACCGCTTGAGGCCAGGAACTCGAGACCAGCCTGGCCAACATGGAGAAATTCCGTCTCTACTAAAAATACAAAATTAGCCGGGCGTGGTGGCGGGCGCCTGTAATCCCAGCTACTCAGGAGGCTGAGGGAGGAGGATCACTTGAACCCCGGAGGTGGAGGCTGCAGTGAACTACGATGGAGCCACTGTACTCTGTCTGGGCGATAAGAGTGAGATGGCCTGGACTAGGAGGCTGGACACCTGTCTGCTGGCGCTGGTGGGTGGCTGGGAAAAGCTGCATGACGAAGGGAGTGGGGGAACACGGGGCTCCCAGCCTACCGTGATCACGGGCTGTCTCCGCGCCCTGCACACCAGGGCAGACCAGATTGTTTTTTTTTTAGATGGAGTTTTGCTCTTGTTGCCCAGGCTGGAGTGCAATGGTGCGACCTCGGCTCACTGCAACCTCCACCTTCCCGGTTCAAGGTTCAAGCGATTGTCCTGCCTCAGCCTCCCGAGTAGCTGGGACTACAGGCTCGCACCAACACGCCCAGCTAATTTTGTATTTTTAGTATAGACAGGGTTTCACCATGTTGGCCAGGATGGTCTCGATCTCCTGACCTCATATTCCCCCTGCCTCGGCCTCCCAAAGTGCTGGGATGACAGGCGTGAGCCACCGTGCCCGGCCCAGTTTTCAACAAGTTTTTAATGATACCTATGTCCCTAAGAGAAAGGAAGGGCAGAGGAAAAGGAGGCAGACATTTCTGTTAGATTTTTTTGTTTTGTTTTGTTTTGTTTTTGAGACGCAGTTTTGCTCTCGTTGCCCAGGCTGGAGTGCAATGGTGCAATCTTAGCTCACTGTAACCTCCGCCTCCCCGGTTCAAGGTTCAAGCGATTCTCCTGCCTCAGCCTCCGCAGTAGCTGGGACTACAGGCTCGCACCAACATGCCCAGCTAATTTTTGTATTTTTAGTAGAGATGGGGTTTCACCATGTTGGCCAGGACGGTCTCCATCTCCTGACCTCATATTCCCCCTGCCTCGGCCTTCCAAAGTGCTGGGATTACAGGTGTGAGCCACTGCGCCCAGCCCAAAATGCTGGGATGACAGGTGTGAGCCACCACGCCTGGCCCACGGAGCAGATCTGAGATGGGACAGGCCCCCGCGGATCAGGACGTGGGCTGTGTTATCTGGGGGTGGCCGACTCACCCTGCTTCCTCCTCTCATCTCTGCAGGTGGTCTGGGAGGCGGGCAAAGTCTGCCTGGAGGAGTGTCTGGTGACTGACGTACAGGTCGTGCAGAAAACTTGAGACTGGGGTTCAGGGTCTGTGGGGGGCTGCCTCAAATCTCCCTGGCCGGGCCAGGCGCCTGCACAGAGTGGCTGCTGGACCTGCGCACGCAGCCCAGGAATGGACGTTCCTAATGGGTGGTGGGCGTGGGAGATGCCTGCATAATCTAGTCTGAAGCTGCCAGGAACAGGAAAGAACAGAACTTTGTGTGTTTATTTCATGATAAAATCCCTTTTTTTTTTTTTTTTTTTAACCCGCTCACTGGTCCCCGTCTCTGGATTCAGCCCCGTTCCTCCAACATTACTAGAGAGACTGTTTCCACTGTTTTTTTTTTTTTTTGGGAGATGGAGTCTCGCTCTGTCACCCAGGCTGGAGTGCGGTGATGCAATCTCAGCTCACTGCAACCTTCGCCTCCCGGGTTCAAGCGATTCCCCTGCCTCAGCCTCCCAAGTAGCTGGGATTACAGGTGCCCACCACCACCCGCGACTAATTTTTGTATTTTCAGTACAGATGGGGTTTCACCATGTTGGCCAGGTTGATCTCTTGGCCAGGCTGGTCTCGAACTCCTGACCTTGTAACCCACCTGCCTTGGCCCCCCAAAGTGCTGGGATTACAGGCGTGAGCCACCACACCTGGCCTTTTTTCGAGACCGAGTCTCCGTCTGTCACCCAGGCTGGAGTGCAGTGACGCGATCTCGGCTCACTGCAACCTCCGCCTCCGGGGTTCAAACGTGTCCTGCCTCAGCTTCCTGAGTAGCTGGGATTACAGGCACCTGCCACTACACCTGGCCAATTTTTGTATTTTTAGTAGAGATGGGGTTTCACCATGTTGGCCAGGCTGGTCTTGAACTCCTGACTTCAGGGGATCTGTCCGCCTTGTCCTCTTAAAGTGCTGGGATTACAGGCGTGAGCCACCGTGCCCAGCTTCCAGTGTTTTATAACTGGCTCCTCCAGGACTTCTGAGAAACACATCAGCTTTGCTGCTTTCCGAGGGCGCCAGATGTCCGGCCTGGCCCGTCTGTCCTCTCCGGCCCCCAGTTGTACACATGACCCTGGCTGTATGGCTTTTTATTTTTTGTGACGGAGTCTCACTCTGTCGCCAGGCTGGAGTGCAATGGCGCGATCTCGGCTCACTGCAACCTCCACCTCCGGGTTTCAAGCGATTCCTCTGCCTTAGCCTCCCGAGTAGCTGGGATTACAGGCGTGCGCCACCACGCCTGGCTAATTATTGTATTTTTAGTAGAGACGGGGTTTCATCACATTAGCCAGGCTGGTCTTGATCTCTTGACCTGGTGATCCGCCCACCTCAGCCTCCCAAAGTGCTGGGATTACAGGCGTGAGCCACTGCGCCCAGCCTGGCTGCCTGTCTCTTTCTAAGCCACCTTACAGGGCTTGTGTAGCCAGGTAGACTCCAATGTCCCTAAATGTGCTGTGTCCACGCACTTGTTTACCCACAGACGTGAGGAGCTGCCCAAATCCGGCAGGGGCTCTGAGATCTGCCCTGTCAGGTTCAGTTGTGCTCACACCCCAAGGCCAGCCTGGGCTCTTTTCTCCCCACCCTGGCCTGACCTCTGTGTCCCTACCCTCATTCCCCAGAGCTGGATGGATGCTGGCTTGACTTCTGACCCCCTCCCCAGGCCCTGTCTCCCGGTTGGGATCTTCCCGACTGAAAACAGGGGTACTTGGAGCTGCAGGATGAGCATCGCCTGTGTGTGGCGGGGGAGGCCGGGCAGCCTGGCACAGGAAAGCAGGGAGAAGGAATCCAGGCAGCAGTGACACTGGCAAGGAGGGAGCCCACCTGCAGCCCCTGGGGACGGTCCCAATGTCTGCGGGTTGAACCTAAAACATGGAGCCCTCCCAGGGAGCCCTGGATGCCCCACTATAAATCCACAGGAAGGAACTGTTATTTCTTTTTAGATGGAGTCTTGCTCTGTCACCCAGGCTGGAGTGCAGTGGCGCGATCTCGGCTCACAGCAACCTCCACCACCCGGGTTCAAGTGATTCTCCTGCCTCAGCCTCCCGAGTAGCTGGGATTACAGGTGTGCCACCACCACGCCCGGCGAATTTTTTGTATTTTTAGTAGAGACGGGGTTTCTCCATGTTGGTCAGGCTGGTCTCAAACTCCCGACCTCAGGTGATCTACCTGCCTCGGCCTCCCACAGTGCTGGGATTTCAGGCGTGAGTCACTGTGCCCAACCCTCTTTTTTTTTTGGAGACAGTCTTGCTCTGTCACCCAGGCTGGAGTGCAGTGGCACCATCTCAGCTCACAGCAACCTCTGCCTCCTGGGTTCAAGCGATTCTCCTGCCTCAGCCTCTCAAATAGCTGAGACTACAGGCACGTGCCACCACGGCCGGCTAACTTTGTGTTTTTAGTAGAGAAGGGGTTTCACCATGTTGGCCAGGCTGGTCTGGAACTCTTGACCTCATGTGATCTGCCCACCTTGGCCTCCCACCCCCCTTTTTTTTTGAGACAGTCTCGCTCTGTCACTCAGGCTGGAGTGTAGTGGCGCAATCTCAGCTCACAGCAATCTCTGCCTCCTGGGTTCAAGCAACTCTCCTGCCTCAGCTTCTTGAGTAGCTGGGATTATAGGTAGTATGCACCATCGCGCCTGGTTAACGTATATTTTAGTAGAGACGGGGCTTCTCCATGTTGGTTAGGCTGGTCCTGAACTCCCGACCTCGGGTGATCCACCTGCTTCACCATCCCAAAGTGCTGGGATTACAGAGGTTAAACCACTGAGCCCAACCAGAACTGTGATTTTGATAGTACCCACGGGGCAGGATTCTCTTAAAAACAGCTATGCCACTATGTATTATTTCCTATTATCTCCAACGCTCAGCTTGCTAAGAGCCTCAGCATTTCAAGATTGTGCAGGACTGGCCAGGCACAGTTAGTGGCTCATACCTGTCATCCCAGCACTTTGGGAGGCTGAGGAGGGCGGATCACGAGGTCGGGAGATTTGAGACCATCCTGGTTAACACGGTGAAACCCTCGTCTCTACTAAATATACAAAAAAATTAGCCGGGGGTGGTGGCGGGCGCCTGTAGTCCCAGCTACTTGGGAGGCTGAGGCAGGAGAATGGCGTGAACCCGGGAGGCAGAGCTTGCAGTGAGCTGAGATTGCGCCACTGCACTCCAGCCTGGGTGACAGAGTGAGACTCTGTCTCAAAAACAAACAAAAAAACAAAATTAGCTGGGCGTGGTGGCAGGCACCTGTAATCCCAGCTACATGGGAGGCTGAGGCAGAATGGCTTGAACCTGGGAGGCGGAAGTTGCGTTGAGCTGGTTATCACACCATTGCACTCCTGCCTGGGTGACAAGAGTGAGTCTCCATCTCAAAGAAAAAAAAAAAAAATCAAGCGAAGTGCACTTGCTGGTCTTTGAATTGTAACTCTGGAGACCCTCCCCCCCGCCACCAAATTCCCCAAGTCCAGTGTACCATGTAGGATTTCACTTAATCCGCTGAGGAAACCATGGCCCAATTACTAGGTTAAAATCTATTAAGTGCCAGGCGCGGTGGCTCATGCTTGTAATCCCAGCACTTTGGGAGGCCGAGGAGGGTGGATCACCTGAGGTCAGGAGTTCGAGACCAGCCTGGCCAACATGGTGAAACCCCATCTCTACTAAAAACACAAACAGCCAGGCATGGTGGCGGGTGCCCGTAATCTCAGCTACTGGGGATGCTGAGGCAGGGGAATCGCTTGAACCCGGGAGGTAGAGGTTGCAGTGAGCTGAGATTGCGCCATTGCACTCCAGTCTGGGGGACAGAGTGGGACTCCGTCTCAAAAAGAAAAAGTGAAATTAAAAAAAACTGAAGTATCAGGAGTGAAAATACATCCAAGAGGGAATGAAGCAGTGAGCACGGCTCCAGGCAGGAACTCAGAACCCAGGTCCCCGTGGGTCGCGGCTGTTTTGTGGAGGGTGTGCCGGACCCGCAGGGGCTGATGGTGGAAGGTCCTGTTTTGCCACTTGCCTCTGAGCCGAGTCATGTGACCAAGACGAGGGCTCACGGAGCTTTCCTGATCTCTGATTTCATCACCGGGACACAAATGAGGGTTTCTACGTGGCAAAGTGCAGAGATGTAGATTGTGCCTTTCGGGCCAGGCGCGGCGGCTCACACCTGTCATCCCACCATGTTGGGATGCTGAGGTCGGCAGATCATTTGAGGCCAGGAGCTCGAGACCAGCCTGGCAAACATGGTGAAACCCCATCTCCAGTAAAAATACTAAAATCAGCCGGGTGTGGTGGCGCACGCTTAGAATCCTAGCTACTTGGGAAGTGGCAGCAGAACTGCTTGAACCTGGGAGGCAGAGGTTGCTGTGAGCTGAGATGGCGCCACTGCACTCCAGTCTGGGCAAGAGTGAGACTCCATCTCAAAAAACAAAAAGATTCTTTTTACTACGGCTGAGATTTCTGGAAAGCCCGGGAGAGCTGGCTCTGGAACCCCAGGGCTGTAGTCTCCGTGGCCCTGCCGTGGGCTGACACCACCAAGGTCCAACACTCAGCCCAGCAGAGATTCCACACGGCTTTTATTGCCTCGCAATGAATGTCTGCGCAGGAAGAACTCGAAGGAAGCTGTCGTGCCTGGCGGTGTGTACCCCTTGTGGTGGATTCTCACGGGTGAACCCACGGACACACAGCTGCCACTCTGGGGACCTCGACCGACTCCACTGTTCATGCTGGAATGGGGGCTGGAGTGGCCCTCGGGAGCCACGGGAGGTGGAGAGGAATGCAGGGTGTCACGGCTGTTTCAGTGTCCCCAAGATTCAGGCTGAAAACGCCACTCTCCCAAGTGATGGCGTTGGGAAGTGGGAGTCTTTGGGAGCGATGAGGCCTCATGGATGAGATCAGTGCCCTTGAAGAAGGGACTCCAGAGAGCACCCTGGCCTCATCCATCATCTGAGGACACACAGGGAGGAGGCGCCATCTAGAAGCCAGAACTGGGTACTCACCAGAGACTGAACCTACCATGCCTCGGTCCTCTGGGACTTCCAGCCTCCAGAGCTATGAGACATGTGGTCATACAAATGGTCTCAGAGAAGGCACAGTAAGTGCAGGTGCCCTGGGGTCCTCTAGCATTTACCAGGGAGCCCGGCTACACTTCTGCCCCTTGGTTTCTACCCCCCACCTCTTCCCAGCTGTGACCCTGCCCTCCGTGCCCTGGGGGTGCTGGGGAGGAGGCAGCACTGCAGGCCAGGCCTGCCCTCCGTGCCCCGGGGGTGCTGGGGAGGAGGCAGCACCGCAGGCCAGGAAAGTGGGCCAGCCACGGGGGCAGAGTGTGGCCCCATCTGCCCACAGCACCCATCTCCAGACCCCAGACCGCCCTGTGGAGAGGTGCGCGGCCAGACAGGAGGCCCAACATAGAACATACTCGCCAGTACTCAGCTGTGCAAAACAGGGACTAGGGCTTAAGTACAAATGGGAAAACGTGATTCTTTTGTTTTAAATAAATACTTAAAACACGACTTGGGTCCTACAAGCGTCTGGACTCTTAGGTCTTGGTATTGGAGTGTCTCACCCATGGGCCCCACACAGCGATGCCACGGTTCCCTCCCACCCCGTGATCAAGACATGGAATGGCAGCCCACGGTTGGATCGCAACGCGCCCCTTTTCTAGAGACTTCCCCGGCCGTCTACAGGCAGGGTGCGGCTGGGAAAAAGAAGAACTGGAATTTCTCGAAGGTCGGTGGTCCGCACGGTTGAGGATTCTACGTGGTTCTCTTGGTTCCCTTGGTGTGTGTGTGTGTGTGGAGGAGGCCGCAGCCCTTAGATCACCTTCTTGAGCTCGTCGTACAGGACCAGCACGAAGGCGCCCCCCATGCCCCGCAGGACGTTGGACCACGCACCCTTGAAGAAGGCCTTGCCCCCCTCGTCTCTGAAGATCTTCCTCCAACAGTCGACGGTGCCCGTGTACATGATGTCAGCTGCAACGACAGGGAGACAGACAATGAGGGCCTCACCGCCAAGCTCTTCAAGACACGGATGCCACCTGCACCCACAAAGACGTTTCACAGAAGTAACACCCCAGACGCCTGAGCCACAGTTCTGATTACAGGAGGGAAACCTGAGGTTCTGGTGACCACGTGCCCCCAGCTCAAGCCCTCCTCCTAAGCCACTATCTCAAGGAGGGCTGGACACAGGACTTCAGGCCCCGCCCTGGGTGTCCCCCATCTCCACCCCTGGGGTCCATGCAGAGAGGGCAGGATCGAGGGTGTGGATGCAACCAGACGTTCTAGGAGGTGGGGATTTGGAAATTGCTGCCTGGACCGTGAAACCCCAAAAAGATCAGAAGCCCAGCATTCAGGAGAATCCTTCCACACAGCCAGGTTCCTTTCGGACACACTGCTGTCTAACACGCCCTGGAAGTGCCTCCTTTGATGCTTCCTGGCCTCCCATGGGCCCGGGCCGAGGAGCTTGGTTCCCCTTCCCACCCGCAAGGGTCCCCCGCCACCCGAGCCCACGCGGGTACCTCCTTTGCGCCCAGACTGCATCATCATCCGCCGTCGCACCGTGTCGAAGGGGTAGGACACCACGCCGGCCACGGCCGTCACGGTCTGCGCGATCATCCAGCTCACCACGATGTGTGTGTTCCTGGGGTCGGGCAGCATGCCTGCGGGGGAACGGCACGTCACCTTCCGGCGCCTGCACGGCCACCCGAGACCAGGGTCAGCCTCCAGTGTGTGCTCACAGCCACCTGAGGTGGGGCCGAGCTCTTGCAAGACCACCAGTGCCCCCTCCATGTGGCTGCCCAGTGCCAGCTGATGTTTACAACATGAAGGGTCAGGGCAGGGACGGGAGGGGAAAAGGCTGCCTGCCACCTACTGGAACCCAGCAAGACAGTCCCAGAGGCCGGGGTTAGGCCTGTTTGGGGAAGAAAATAGGGCCCTGACCTTCTAAAGAGTCACAGTTACTATGAGAGTTACACTGTGTCCTCAAAATCCACATGCCGATGCCCCACCCCCACCCCAGGCCTCAGAATGCAAATGTACTTGGATATGAGGTCGTTAAAGAGGTAAGACTGAAGGAGGTCAGTAGGACGGGCCCTGATCCTATGACCCTAGTGTCCTTCGAAAAAGAGACGAGGACACAGACACACAGACGGACGATCCTGTGAGGACACAGGGAGAAGACGGCGTCTACAAGCCCAGGAGAGAGACCTCAGGAGGAGCCAGCCCTGCCCACTCCTTGATGTCAGACTCCAGCCTCCAGGACTGTGGGAGAATCAATGTCTGTTGTTTACAATCCACCCAGTCTATGGTATTCTGTGAGAGCAGCCTAAGATGGTCTAAGACATCCCATAAGAAGAGGAGATGAGGACACAGACACACACAGAGGGACGACCCTGTGAGGACCCAGGGAGAAGACGGCGTCTCCAAGCCCAGGAGAGAGGCCACAGGAGGAACCAGCCCAGTCCACACCTGGATCTCAGACTTCCAGCCTCCAGGACTGTGGGAGAATCAATGTCTGTTGTTTACAATCTACCTGGTCTATAGTATTCTGTGATAGCAGCGTAAGATGGACTAAGAGACCTCATAAGAAGAGGAGATGAGGACACAGACACACACAGAGGGACGATGCTGTGAGGGCACAGGGAGAAGACGACGTCTCCAAGTCCAGGAGAGAGGCCTCAGGAGAAACCAGCCCTGCCCACATCCTATCTCGGACCTTCAGCCCACGGGGCCCCAAGGGAATGTCTGCATATTGAGCCTGTCTCTGGGATTTTGCGAGGGTAGCCACACGTACCCTTGGCCGTATCGTACACGCCGAAGTAGGCCGCCCGGTAGATGATGATGCCCTGTACGGAGACGCTGAAGCCCTGGTACAGGCCCCGGATGCCGTCAGACTTGGTGATCTTCACCAGGCAGTCTCCCAGGCCTCGGAACTCACGCTCTGTGCTTGACTTCCCCACGTCCGCTGCCAGGCGGGTTCTGGCGAAATCCAGCGGGTACACGAAGCAGAGGGAGGTCGCGCCGGCCGCACCGCCGGAGGCCAGGTTGCCCGCAAAGTACCTCCAGAACTGCCTGTGCTTGTCCACGCCCCCCAGGAAGATCTGCTTGTACTTATCCTTGAAGGCGAAGTTGAGGGCTTGAGTGGGGAAGTAGCGGATGACGTTGGCCAGGTTGCCCCTCCAGAAGGACAGCACGCCCTGCTCCTTAGGGATACGGACGATGCAGTCCACGATGCCCTTGTACTGCTTGTCGGCGGCAATCTGCTTGCTGGCGTGCTGGACCTGGGGGACGCAGAAGGTGTTCAGACCAGACCCGGGGCCAACCACCCAGTAAAATCCCAGCTACAGAGTGCATCCTTTTTTTTTTTTTTTCACACAAGTCGCTGTTGTTGCCCAAGCTGGAGTGCAATGGGGTGATCAAGCGATTCTCCTGCCTCAGCCTCCCAAGTAGCTGGGACCACAGGTGCCCACGACCACGCCCGGCTAATTTTTTTTGCATATTTAGTAGAGACGACCGTTCCACCATGTTAGTCAGGATGGTCTTGATCTCCTGATCTCGTGAGCCACCGCACCCGGCTCTTTCTTTTTTTAAAAAGACAAGGTCTCATGCTGTTACCCAGGTTTGAGTGTAGTGGTGCGATCTCACCTCACTGCAGCCTCCAACTCCTGGATTAAGCCATCTTCCCGCCTCAGTCTCCGGAGTACCCGGGTCTACAGGTGCAGAACCATCAAGCTCCGCTAAGTTTAAAAATTACTTTCAGAGATGGAGTCTTGCTACGATGACCAAGCTGCTCTCAAACTCCTGAGCTCAGGTGATCCGCCCTGGGCCTCTCAAAGCGCTGGGACATCCCGCCCTAAGTTTAAAAAAATTTTTTAAGCCGGGCACGGTGGCTCATGCCTGTAATCTCAGCACTTTGGGAGGCCGAGGTGGGCGGATCACGAGGTCAAGAGATTAAGAGCATCCTAACAGGGTGAAACCCTGTCTCTACTAAAAATACAGAACATTAGCGGGGTGTGGTGGCGGGCGCCTGCTAGGGAGGCTGAGGCAGAATGGCGTGAACCCAGGAGGCGGCGGCTGCAGTGAGCCAAGATCGCACCACTGCACTCCAGCCTGGGCGACAGAGAGAGACTCCGTCTCAAAAAACTTTAATTTCTCACAGTTTGCAGATAAGATGTGGGGTCTTGCTATGTTACTCTGGTTGGTCTCAAACTCCTGGGCTCAAACAATCCTCCCTGGGCCTTTCCAAGTGCTGGGACACCCCACCCTGCTACGTTTAAAAAATTTTCTTAGAGATGGGGTCTTGCTATGTTGTCCTGGCTGGTCTCAAACTCCCGGGACACGCCACCCTGCTAGGTTTAAAAAATATTATCTTAGAGATGCGGTCTTGTTGTGTTGCCCAGGCTGGTCTCAAACTCCTGAGCTCAAGCGATCCTCCCCGGGCCCCTCAATGCACTGGGATGCTCTGCTTCGTTAAGTTAAAATAATTTTTTTTTTTTTTTGAGGTGACCTCTTGGTATGTTGCCCCGGCTGCTCCCAAACTCCTGGCCTCAAGCGATCCTCCCCGGGCCTCTCAAAAGCGCTGAGATCGCGGACGTGACCTGTCCTTGCAGCCAAGCCTATTCATTCCCATCACCGAGCTGTCACTGGGAGTACGTTAGCAAGGACGTCCTGGCAGCAATGCTCCTAGGCATCACGCTACTTTCCATAAACCTCTCTCAAAAAACAAAAAATGCATTGCTCTGGATCAGAATTGCACAAATGAACTAAGAAGGGGGGCTAAGAACCACCAATAGCCATATCCTGGTTATTCCACGACACCTGCGGGCAGGCTCGTTGCCCTATTGGCCTTAGAATTACCCTTCGCGGTGGAGGGGGCAAGAGCAGACACCGGCCAAGGCACCCGCCGGAAGGGTTGGTTCCAGCCCGGGGACCCGCAGGATTGAACTCAAGGCCAAGGCCCGCCCGCCGCAGGGTCCGTCCATGGGCCCTGCTCACCGCGCATGCGCCTTCCAATCCGTGCCGCATTCCCCCGCCCGCCGGGCCCAGTGCGCACGCGTGGACGTCGCCACGCCCTGCGGCAGCCGTCACGTGACGCAGCCCCCGGAAGCCGGCGGCGCGTGGACAAAGAGATCGCGGCCTTCCACTTCCGGCGCCCGCCTGCAAGGCTCTGCTGCCCGCGTCCCCGCCCGGCCCAGCCACTCGGTTCCCGTCCCTTTGTCCCCGGAGCGGCCGCGCCCGCGTCCCCACCTGCAGCAGCAGCTTGACCCGCTCGATCGGAGCCACGGCCGTCTTGGAGATGGCGGCGGCGATGCCTCCGGCCAAGAAGTCCTTGGCGAAGGAGATGGCCTGTTCCGTCATGGTGGCGGGGCGGGCAGCGGAACGGGCGCACAACCGGAGAGCGGGCGCGGAGAGTGAATGGACGGCGTCGCTGGCTCAGCCCTGCCGCCGCCGGGACCGAAAGGACGGAGCGGCTACCGCGCAGCCGCTAAGACGTCGACGCCACGCCCACTCTCCGCCCCCGCGCCTCCTCGCGCCGCGCCCATTGGCTGCGCCGCCCGGCCATGCCCCGCCCCTACCTGCGTGCCTCGCCTCCGAGGGCTGCCGGGAAGCCCGCTGCGCCCCGCCCCGCGCTCCAGCGCACCGCGCCCATTGGCTGAGCTCCCCGGAGACGCCCCGCCCCGCACCCCTAGGTATGCCGGGAACCAGGCCCCGCCCTTGCGCCGTAGGGGCCGCTGGGGGTTCCGCGGCAGCCTTGACCTTGTGAAGGTCACGTCGCTGCCGGTACCCGAGCGGGCGGGCGGCTGTGGAGCCAGAAGCCCACCCTGATCCCCCGTTCGCTCCGAGTACGCCGTCCGCTTTCTCCCGGAGGCCGCGGCGACCCCGCCAGGATGCGCGACATGTGTGCCCCGACCCCCGACCCTTGACCCTTGACCTCCAGGCGGCTCCCACCCCTTCACACTCTCCGGGGTCGCGCGTCGGGTGACCCCGGCCCCTGCCCGCGTGCACCCGGGGGTCCCCGCGCGAAGCCTGCGGCGGCTTCCACGTGGGCGCGGCTCAGTCCTGCTGCCGATCCGTGACTCCGCGCCGCCCTCCGCGCCCGGCCTAGGTTGGGGGTCTCTGGGCCTCCGTCCTGTGACCCCGCGCGGTGCCCTCCGCCCTGGGGTTGGGGGTTCCCTGGGCCGC
Organism: Hylobates moloch; assembly: GCF_009828535.3. Lineage (NCBI taxonomy): Eukaryota > Metazoa > Chordata > Mammalia > Primates > Hylobatidae > Hylobates > Hylobates moloch. The sequence continues at coordinate 209,776 of NW_026652350.1, read as the reverse complement.
GCCCACCCGACCGGGCTCCCCGATTTCCCCGTGTCTGCCCGGCGGGGGCTGCGGCCCGGGTGCCCCTTCCCGACCTCCCTGTCCGCCCTCCCTCCCTGCCTCCCTCCCGCCTTTTCTGCTTCCTCCTCCCTCCTCCTCTCCCTTCCAGGCTGTCTCCCGCCCGCCCTTTTCTGCCTGTCTCCCTCCTTCCCTGCTCGCGTTTGTTTTTTGCTTCTTTCTCGCCTCCCTCCTTTTTCTCCCTCTTTCCGTCTCTCCTTCCCTTTTTCTCTTCCCTTCCCTTCCTCCCTTTTCTGCCTTTCCCTTCTTCCCTCCCTTTTCTTTCTCCTCTTTATTTCCTGTCTCCCTCCCTCTCGTCCCTTTCTCCCCTCTCTCTTTTCCGTTTTTTTTTTTTTTTTTTTTTTTTTTTTGAGACAGAGGTTCACTCTTGTTGCCCAGGCTGGAGTGCAACCTCTGCCTCCCTGGTTCAAGCGATTCTCCTGCCTCAGCCTCCCGAGTAGCTGGAATTACAGGCATGCGCCACCATGCCCAGTTAATTTTATATTTTCAGTAGAGACGGGGTTTCACCATGTTGGGCAGGACGGTCTGGAACTCCCTCTCCCTCTGTTTTTCTTCTTCCTTTCTTTTATTCTTTCCTGTCTCGCTGTTTCCTTCCTCTCTGTTTCTCCTTTTCTCCCCGTTTTCCTTTTTTTTGAGATGCAGCCTTGCTCTGTCACCCAGGCTGGAGTGCAGTGGCGTGATCTCAGCTCACTGCATCCTCTGCCTCCCAGGCTCCACAGATTCTTCTGCCTCAACCTCCTAAGTAGCTGGGATTACAGGTGCCCGCCACCATACCTGGTTACTTTTTTTTTTTTTTTTTGTATTTTTAGGACAGACGGGGTTTCTCCATGTTGGCCAGGCTGGTCTTGAACTCTTGATATCAGGTGATCTGCCCACCTCGACCTCCCTAAGTGCTGGATTACAGTCGTGCGCCACTGCGCCTCGCCTCCTTTTCTTTTTTCTTCTCTCCTCCGTCTTTTTCTATCCTGCCTTCCTGCGTCTTTATTCTCTCCTCCCTCCCTCTTTTTCCTTTTTCTTCTCTCCTCCCTCCCTCCTGTTTTTCTGGATCATTCCCTCTCCCTTCCTTTCTTTTTGTCCCTTTCCCCCTTTGCCTCCCTCCCCTTTTTCTTCTTTCCTGTCTCCTTTGCTCCTTTCCTGTCTTTCTCCCGTCCCTCCTTCCCCGCCTTCCTTTATGCTTCTTTCCCTCTCCACTGCTTCATTTCCTGCCTTTCCCCTTCTCTCCCTTTCTTTCCCTCTCCTCCCGCTCTCCCTCCTTCCTCCCTTTCCTCCCTTCTTTTCCTTCCTCTTCTTTCCCTGTGTCTTTCTTTTTTCTTTCCCTCCTCCCTTCCTTTTCTCTCCCTGTGTCTTTCCTGCTCTTGTTTTTCCTTTCTCTCCCTGTGTACCGAGAAGGTGACAGTCCCTGGCTGTGGGTGGGCAGGAGCGACTCGCCCCAGAGAGCGGGGTCACCCTGGGTGACTCCTGGGCGCTGCTGTGAGCCCTGCCTGAGGCTTTTCCTGACCTCTGGGGAGGGCGGCTGAGCCTGGGGCTGGAGGTTGGGGCCAGCTCTGCAGGCTGGAGTGGCTGCTGGGCGGCGGGATGGCTGTCTCAGAAGTCACTGAGGTGTGGGTAGGTCTAACCTTGGGACATTGCTGTGGGGAGGGCCGTGGAGACCAGGTACATTCCTGAGTCTCTGCCAGGGCACCGGGGGTGGACGGTATCCCCTGAGGACCCAGGACCAAGCCAGGGTCGCTGCAGGGGCCCTGGAGTAGAGGACAGAGGCCGGGAGTGCTGTGGGTGCTGGGCGGGGGTGGGGAGTTTGCTGGGGGAGCTGCACCTCACAGGCCTGTGTTCCTTTCCCAGCCTCAGTGAGGCCTGGTGGGACGGGGCCCTGGTGCTGGTTTTCAGTGCCTCAGCGAGGCTGGGCTGCAGCTGCTACTTCCAGATGAGGCTGGTTCGCATCTGCTCTGGCTGGGGCTCCAGGCCTGGGCCCTGGAGCGTGGCGTTCCCTTTCCAAGTCTGCAAAGCCTTAGGAGAGAGAAGAAGGTTCATTCCATGCGGGTGGGGACGGCTAACCATGTCCAGACACTGAGACGGCGCTATGTGTGCTCAGCCCTCAGCCTGCACTGGCTTGGTGGCTTGGTGACCCGCCAGCAGGGTGGTGCTGTCTGTGGGCTCTGCTCAAGGTCCTCTCAGAGCCAGGAGGATGCCTACCTGCTTGGGCCTGGCACCCAGGATGTGCTTGGCAAATGCTTCTGGGATGGATGGATGGATGAATGGATAATGAATGCATGGATGGATGATGGATGGATGGATGGATGGATAATGGATGGATGGATGGACAATAAATGGATGAATAAT
>NW_026652350.1:206857-207282 GCF_009828535.3 Hylobates moloch | reverse complement strand
AAGAGATGGGTGGATGGGTGAATAGATGGTAGATGATGGGTACGTGGGTAGATGGATGCATGGATGAGATGGATGGATGGGTGAATAGATGGTAGATGATGGGTAGGTAGGTAGATGAATGGATGGATAGATGGAGGCATGGATGAATGGGTGAATAGATGGGTAGGTAGGTAGATGGATAGATGGGTGAATAGATGGTAGATGATGGGTAGGTAGGTAGATGGATAGATGGGTGAATAGATAGTAGATGATGGGTAGGTAGATGAATGGATGGATAGATGGATGCATGGATGGGATAGATGGATGGGTGAATAGATGGTAGATGATGGGTAGGTAGGTAAATGAATGGATGGACAGATGCATGGATGAGATGGATGGATGGATGGGTGAATTAGATGGTAGATGATGGGTAGGTAGATGAATAG
>NW_026652350.1:205206-206457 GCF_009828535.3 Hylobates moloch | reverse complement strand
GAGATCACACCACTGCACTCCAGCCTGGGTGACAGAGTGAGACTCTGTCTCACACACACAAAAAAAGTTGTAGCAGACACAGAAGGGAGAGGGAGACGAACAAGCCCCAGGGACCCTTTATCCGGCTTCCTTCCACCTGGGGGACTCCCTCTGCGGGTCCTTGGTTTAAGGGCAAATGGCGAGGGGACCAGAATGCAGGGAGGCCACTTTGGAGGTCCCTGCTGCAACCATGTGGCCCCCCAGCCCACTCCCGCAGCCAAGACGAAGGGGGGCCTGGGCTCCCCCTAGGGCAGGCGCCTCTGGTTCTCTCCACCGAGAGGCCCCCCCCCATGCCGGCCTCTTCCTGGGCTGACTCCCAGAACCTCGGACTCATGAACGTTTCAATCTGGAGTGGGGCCTTCCCTGGGTACCCAAGTGGTGGGAATCTGTCCCTCGCCCCTAGAACTCCTGGAGGGCTGGGCCCACCTCTGTTTCCATCCTGTCCCCATTTCCCGCCCCGAGTGGCAGAGGCTGGAGAGGAAGGAGCTTCAGGCTTCACAACCATCAAAGCAGGTTGCTTCCGAGATGGCCAGTGGTCACCTGAGATGGAGCAGAGAGCAGCTGTGGCGGGGATCTCTAGAAGCCACCTGTGAGCCCTGCGGAGGCCCCGGCCTTTGTACCTTAAGACAGACGGCGTCCTGCAGGTACGCGGGGGAACCCTGTAGGCAGGGACTTTGCCTGCTTTCCCAGGACAGGACAGAGGAGTTTGGCTGGGGGCAGCCCAAGGTGACCGGGATGCTGTCGTCCCAGCTCTGGACCAGGCTGCCGTGGGAAGGAAGGAAGGAGGGACAGTTCCGGACCAGGCTGACGTGGGAAGGGAGGGAGGAAGGAGGAGGGAGGTAGGACCGACAGAGGCCTGGCTGCTCTCCAGGGCTGGGCTCCATGGCATCTCCTGGTAGTTGTCAGGTCCTGATTGGCCCCACACCGAGGCCAGTGTGATGGAGGGGCCTGGAAGCCTCATCCTTCTTGGTTGCCAAGCAGTGAGGGCCACAGGCACGCGCCATCGCACTGGACTCCTCCTTTCATCATCAAAGCCGAATTTTCTTCCTGCTCCATCTAGGCTTCCTGTGGAGACACCATGTGTGATTGTAAAAAAAAAAAAAATAACGAGTCAGGCCGGGCACAGTGGCTCACGCCTGCAATGCTAGCACTTTAGGAGGCCAAAGCGGGCAGATCACCTGAGGTCAGGAGTGCGAGACCAGCCTGGCCAAC
>NW_026652350.1:192420-205106 GCF_009828535.3 Hylobates moloch | reverse complement strand
AGGAGTTCGAGACCAGCCTGGCCAACATGGTGAAACCCCGTCTCTACTAAAAATACAAAAATTAGCCGGGTGTGGTGACTCATGCCTATAATCCCAGCACTTTGGGAGGCCGAGGTGGGTGGATTACCTGAGGTCAGGAGTTCGAGACCAGCCTGGCCAACGTGGTGAAACTCTGTCTCTACTAAAAATCCGAAAATTAGGTGAGCGTAGTGGCAGGAGCCTGTAACCCCAGCTACTCGGGAGGCTGAGACAGGAGAATTGCTTGAACCCGGGAGGCAGAGGTTGCAGTGAGCCGAGATTGTGCCATTGCACTGCAGCCTGGGCAACAGCGAGATTCTGTCTCAAAAAAACAAAAAAACAGACAAAAAAAAAAAAAACGGAGTCTGTCCAGAATTCTACACAGTCACCCGTGCCAGGTAACAACCCTTCGGTCAACAACGGCCTTCCTAGACAGTGGAGGTCCCAGGAGATGGTAATACCGTAGTTTTCCTGTGCCTTTATTTGTAGACACGCAAATCCCTACCATTGTATTACAGCAGCCTGCAGCACTCAGCATACTCACCTGCTGTCCAAGTTTGTAGCCTGGGAGCCGGGGGCCCTGCCACGCAGCCCAGGTGAGTAGCAGGCTGTGTGTGCCACGGCGGTATGTGTGAGTGCACCCCGTGATGGGCACACAGAGAATCGCCTAAGGATGCATTTCTCGAAACAGGTCCTTGTCATTCAGTGACACATATGACTGTGTCTGTGTGTGTGTGCAGATGGGTGTGTATGTATATGTATGTATACACACCTGAACACACATACATACCTCTACACATGTGCCTGTACGTGGATAGAACACATAATTTACAGAATTTATAGAACACATAATTTATATTACATAAAATATAGAGAGGTCAGTTTTATTTACTTATTTATTTAGGCAGAGTCTCGCTCTGTCTTCCAGGCTGGAGTGCAGTGGCACAGTCTCGGCTCACTGCAGCCTCCACCTACTGGGTTCAAGCGATTCTCCTGTCTCAGCCTCCCCCTAGTAGCTGGGATTACAGGCTCCTGCCACTACGCCCAGCTAATGTTTGTATTTTGTGTAGAGACAGGATTTCACCATGTTGGTCAGGCTGGTCTTGAATTCCTGACCTCAGGTGATCCACCTGCCTCGGCCTCCCAAAGTGCTGGGATGACAGGCGTGAGCCACTGCACCTGGCCTATTTCAGCTGTTTTCTGTTTCTTTTTTTTTTTTGAGACGGAGTTTTGCTCTTACTGCCCAGGCTGGAGTACAATGGCGCGATCTTGGCTCACCACAACCTCCACTTCCCAGGTTAAAGCAATTCACCTGTCTCAGCCTCCCCCTAGTAGCTGGGATTATAGGCACCTGCCACCATGCCCGGCTGATTTTTGTATTTTCTGTAGAGACAGGGTTTCACCATGTTGGCCAGGCTGGTCTCGAATTCCTGACCTCAGGTGATCCACCTGCCTCGGCCTCCCAGAGTGCTGGGATGGCAGGCGTGAGCCACTGCACCCGGCCTATTTCAGCTGTTTTCTTAAAGCACAAAGCAACCTACACATTCTTCTGTGATACCAGGTAACTGTAAGGGTGGAGCAGCTTGTGACTTGGGTGTTATTGAGATCACGTGTGACCATTGCAGAAAACCTCTCCCACCTGTGCAGCAGGCGCCTTGAAATAGGTCGCCCAGGAGGCAGTGGTTGCAGTGAGCCGTGATTGCACTATTGCACTCCAGTCTGGGCAACATACAGCAAAACTCCAGACTCCGTCTCCTAAAAAGGAAAACAGCTGAAATATAACGCAGACTGAGGCCCAGCCCAGAACAGGTAAGCTGGGTGCACGCACCGTGAAAACAGCACCTGGGCCTGCTCCGGTTCTCCCCGCTTTGCAGACGCCGCCTGAACCTTGGTGCCTCCTTGAGGTCAAGGCTGTGAGTTAAAGGGCTCCACCCCAGCCCGGCCCCAGGTTGGCCTAGCCATTCCCTGACGGGGGCCAGGGAGGAAAGGGAGCTGTGTGGGCACCAGAGGGGCGAACTGAGGTCTGAGGGTCTGGACACAGCCCGGCAGCAGGAACTGGGAGCGGAGCACGGGAAATGTGGATACGCTCAGCTCCCTACAACCGCAGTGAGGGTGTGTGCAGGAGGCCTCACGGGGCGGTGTGAGTCTGGCCTGCCTGGGCTTGGGGGGTTTTACAGACACATTTCAGCCCCGCAGCAGGGGCTGGGGAGGTCCTGCTCATGACAGTCTCTGCACCAAGTCAGGAGAGACGGAAGCTGCCCGGAGAACTACCACTCCATGGCCTGTGGGCGTCCGGGGTGAGCGGCGGCGATGGCGTCCCATGGAGGAAACACTGGAAGTCGTGCGGAAGGTGGGAAGATGCAGGCTGGATTGCGGAGAAGGACTGAGACCCTGCCTGGTATGGCACTGTCATAGCAGCCATCAGCCTGCTGGAAGGCAGGAGAAAGCCCCGTCCCCACTGCCCTCCCCGGGAGTCCCCACCGGCTACTCTGGAAGGCTGCTGGCTCCCAGGACATCCGCTGGGCTGAACAGTTATCTCTGGCTGTCCCTCCGTCCTCTCCTCCCCGAATGCAGCCTCCATCTCCTCCTCCCCCAATTCAGCCTCCGTCCCCTCCTCCCTGAAAGCAGTCTCCTTCCCCCCTCCCAAAATGCAGCCTCTTTCCCCTCCTCCCCAATACAGCCTCCTTTCCCTCCTCCCCAATACAGCCTCCTTTCCCTCCTCCCCAAATGCAGCCTTCTTCCCCCTCCCAAAATGCAGGCTCTGTCCCCATTCCCCAAATGCAGCGTCCTCCTCCCCAATGCAGCCTCCGTCCTCTCCTCCCCGAATGCAGCCTCCTCTCCTCCCCGAATGCAGCCTCCTCTCCTCCCCGAATGCAGGCTCCTTCCCCTCCTCCGCAAATGCAGCCTCCTTCCCCCCCTCCCCAAATGCAGCCTGTTTCTTCCTTCCCAAATGCAGCCTCTTTCCCCTCCTCCCCAAATGCAGCCTCCTTCCTTCTCCCCGAATGTAGCCTCCTTCCTTTTCCCCAAATGCAGCCTCCATCTCCTCCCTCCTCCCCAAATGCAGCCTCCTTTCTCTCCTCCTCCGCAAATGCAGCCTCCTTCCCCCATCCCCAAATGCAGCCTCTGTCCCCCTCCACAAATCCAACCTCTGCCTCCCCTCCCCAAATGCCGCCTCCTTCCCCTGCTCCCCAAATGCCGCCTCCTTCCCCTCCTCCCCAAATGCTGCCTCCTTCCCCTCCTCCCCAAATGCAGCCACTGTCTTCTCCTCCCCAAATGCAGCCTCCTCCCTCATCAAAACCCCTACGGAGGAGGCAGAGACAGGCTTTTGCTTTCTTTATTCAGTCATGACTACACGCTCCTATGTGACTGTCCTATGGTACTTGGGGACCAGGCAGTCCACCTGCAGTCTAGGGGAGGACGTCCCTATAATGAACATGCTGTCTGGGCTTCAGGGGGCCATTTTGGTGGCCAAGATGGCATCCAGGACACCCCCCAAGTGCACCACTTGCACCTGGCGGAAGCCGTGCAGCTCCAGCAAGCACTGGTACTCGCCCAGGCTCCGCACCCTGCCTTCATTCTGCACCAGCATGTTCAGCGACTGTATCAGGGCGCCCTGCACCTCCCTCTTCTCTTCATGCAGGAGCGTCTCCACCAGCAGCAGGCCGGCCCCTGAGGGGAGAGAGCAGAGAGCTGGAGTCCTGGCCAGCCACGCAGGGATCCTTCAGCGGGACACAGGGGACACAGCAGGCAACAGGAGCTCAGAACGGTGAGCAGCGGCTGCCGAGAACCCTTGCCCAGGGGGCCCACACAGGTAGGGGAGGGGAGAGAGAGACTTGATGCAGGGCGGACAGACAGGGAGAAGGAGATTTGATCGAAAGACGGATGGATAGATGGATGCATCACCTGGGCCTTTTCTGGTTCTCCTGGATGCATGGATGAACAGATGGTAGACGATGGGTAGGTATGTAGGTAGAAAGATGTATGCATAGGTGGATGCATGGATGAGAAAGATGGATGGATGAATAGATGGTAAGTGATGGGTAGGTAGATGGATGGATGGATGGATAGATGGATGCATGTATGAGATGGATGGACGGGTGAATAGATGGTAGATGATGGGTAGGTAGGTAGATGAGTGGATGGATGGATGAGATGGATGCGTGAATAGATGGTAGATAATGGGTAGGTAGGAAGATGAATAGATGGATGCATGGATGAGATGGATGGTTGGGAGAATAGATGGTAGATGATGGGTACATGGGTAGATGGATGCATGGATGAGATGGATGGATGGGTGAATAGATGGTAAGATGGATGCATGGATGAGATGGGTGGATAGGTGAACAGATGGTAGATGATGGGTAGGTAGGTAGATGAATAGATGGATGCATGGAAGAGATGGGTGGATGGGTGAACAGATGGTATATGATGGGTACGTAGATAGATGAATGGATGGATAGATGGATGCATGGATGAGATGGGTGGATGGGTGAACAGATGGCAGATGATGGGTACGTAGATAGATGAATGGATGGATAGATGGATGCATGGATGAGATGGATGGGTGAATAGATGGTAGATGATGGGTAGGTAGATGAATGGATGGATGGATAGATACGATAAATGATGGATGGATAGATAGATAATAAATGATAGACAGATGACAGATAGGTGACAGATCATTGTTAGAAGGCCAGACGCAGTAGCTCACACCTGTAGTCCCAGCACTTTGGGAGGCTGAGGTGGGAGGATGGTTTGAGCCCAGGAGTTTGAAACCAATCTGAGCAACATAGCGAGACCCTGTCTCTATTTTATTTTTTTCAAAAAAGGATGATAGATGTATAAAGAGAGACAGAGACAGGGTGGGGAGAGGAAGAGACAGAGAGAAGATAGATAAGGAAGGGAGGAAGGAGGAGAGAGGAGAAACAGATTAATGACAGATGAGATACATAAAAAGACAGAGGAGGAGATAAGAAGAGGGAGAAGAGAGAGACAGAGAGAGGCCGGGCACAGTGGCTGACGTCCTTAACTCCAGCATTTTGGGAGGCTGAAGCAGGAGGATCGCTTGAGTGCAGGAGATCAAGGCTACGGTGAACTATGATGACACCATTGCACTCCAGCCTGGGCGACAGAGGGAGACTCCTATCTCCACAAAAAACTTTTTTTTTTTTTTTTTTTTTTTTTTTTGAGACAGAGTCTTGCTCTGTCGCCCAGGCTGGAATGCAGTGGTGTGATCTCGGCTCACTGCAACCTTCGCCTCCCGGGTTCAAGTGATGTCCTGCCTCAGCCTCCTGAGTAGCTAGAATTACAGGTGTGCACTACGCCCGGCTAATTTTTGTGTTTTTAGTAGAGGCGGGGTGTCACCACGTGGCTCAGGCTGGTCTCGAACTCCTGACCTCAAGATCTGCCCGCTTCGGCCTCCCAAAGTGCTGGGACTACAGGTGTGAGCCACTGTGCCCGGTATCAGAAAAAACTTCTTAAAAAATTAGCTGGGCATGGTGATGCATGCCTGTACTTCCAGCTACTCGGGAGGATAGCTTGAGCCTAGGAGGTCAAGGCTGCAGTGAGCTGTGACTGCGCCACTGCACACCAGCCTGGGCAGCAGAGTGAGACCTCGTCTCAAAAAACACAAAGAGAGCCGGGCGAGGTGGCTCAAGCCTGTAATCCCAGCACTTTGGGAGTCCCAGGTGGGTGGATCACCTGAGGGTGGGAGTTCGAGACCAGCCTGACCAACATGGTGAAACCCCGTCTCTATTAAAAATACAAAATTAGCCAGGTGTGATGGCAGGTGCCTGTAGTCCCAGCTACTCGGGAGGCTGAGGCAGGAGAATGGCTTGAACCCTGGGGGCACAGGTTACGAAGAGCCAAGATTGTGCCACTGCACTCCAGCCTGGGCGACAGAGCGAGACGCCGTCTCAAAAAAAAAAAAAGAGATAGATACACAGAGAAGGAGAGAAAGGAGAGAGAGAGAGAAAAAGGATGGAAGTCTCTTGACCATCTGAGCCTATGGGGAGTCCTGTTTCAAAGCACAGGTGCCAGGCTTCCCAGGCCCTGGCTCTGTTAAGATAATTAAGCGTGCTCTGCAAATATTCCAGGAATTCTCACTGCAGCAACAACGCTGAACTCTTGAGGGAGGCTGAGCACCCACCAGATTCCCTCAGGGCCAGCTCATTCAACTGTGGAAATCTTCCAGCAGCCCCACTGGGCTCCCAAGCAGCCTGGGTGGACGGGGAAAAACCTGATGTGAAGGCTGTCAGCCGAGCCAGTGCGTGCCGTGTGTGTGTGCATGTGTGTCTGTGTAGAAACACACAGATTAGATCCAGCTGACCCTTCAGCAACACGGCTCTAAACTGCAGAGTCCACTCATTCGTGGATTTCCCTCTGCCTCCGCCACCCCTGAGACAGCAAGACCAGCCCACGGCTTCCGCCTCCTGTGCAGCCTCCTCAATGTGAAGACAAGAATGAAGACCTTTACGATGAGCCACTTCAGCTTCATGAATAGTAAATGTATTTTCTCTTTAGGATTTTTTTTTTTTTTTTTTTTTTAGATGGAGTCTTGCTCTCTTACCCAGGCTGGAGTGCAGTGGCGCAGTCTCGGCCCACTGCAACCTCCGTCTCCAGGTTCCAGCGATTCTCCTGCCTCAGCCTCCCAAGTACCTGGGATTACAGGTGTGCACTACCACACCTGGCTAATTTTTGTATTTTTAGTAGAGATGGTTTCACCATATTGGCCAGGCTGGTCTCGAACTCCTGACCTCAAGTGATCCGCCTGCCTCAGCCTCCCAGAGTGCTGGGATTATAGGCATGAGCCACCATGCCTGGCTAATTTTTGTATTTTTAGTAGTGACGGGGTTTCACCACACTGGCCAGGCTGGTCTGGAACTCCTGACCTCAGGTGATCCGCCCGCCTCGGCCTCCCAAAGTGCTGGGATGACAGGCGTGAGCCACCCCGCCCGGCCTCCTTGTAAAACTTGAACCCAAAATACTACGTCTTAACAAAAACAGTGAACCTGACCACAGGCTCTCACCTGGCTTGCAGCTCTCGGCGACCCTGCTGAGTAACTTGTGGACTTTGGCGTCTGGCCAGTCATGCAGGATCCGGCACAGGACGTACAGCTCAGCGCTCGGGAGGGGGTCCCTGAAAAAGTCACCTGGTTTAAAGACAAAAGGCGACACATCCGTCAGGTATGGAAGAAGGAGTCCTCCCTCGGACAGATCCTGGGAGCGCCACCCACATCCTAAATCGGGGAGAGGGGTGTGGGCGGGAATCGGTCTTCCTGAAGTATATCCCCATGGGGACTCGAACAGAGATCCATGAGGAGCTGGTTAGTGATGTCACGCCCGTGTGGTTTGACTGTAATCTCGGCACTTTGGGAGCCTGAGGTGGGCAGATTGAGCTCAGGAGTTTGAGACCAGCCTGGGCAACATGGCGAAACCCCATCTCTACTAAAAATACAAATTAGCTGGACAGGGGTGGCGGGTGCCTGTAATTCCAGCTACTCCGGGAGGCTGAGGCAGAATTGCTTGAACCTGGGAGGCAGAGGTTGCAGTGAGCTGAGATCGTGCCATTGCACTCTAGCCTGGCTGACCAAAAAAAAAAAAGGAAGGGAGGGGAGGAAAAAAAAGCAGGAAATTCAGGGGCACCGCCTGGGCAAGGCAGGCAGAGTCGGCGCAAATGGGCGTCTGCCAGGGAGAGTCAGGGCAGCACTGCCGGTGAGTGGGCAACGGCAGGGCCTTCTTTGGTGATCCCGATTCAGGCGCCCAGGAGGGTTGCCTGTGGGGGGCGGAGGGGCTGCACGTAGCTGCACGCCCCTCTGTAACTGCTGAAATGAAAAGATGGTCTGCTGTAGTGCAGTGAATGGTGTCCCCTTAAAAGATACATTCAGGTGCTGACCCTTAGTCGCTGGGAATGGGACCTTATCTGGAAATAGGGTCTCTATAGATGTCACTGAGTAAAGAATTTCAAGATGAGATCATTCTGGAGTAGGGTGGGTCCTAAATGCAATGACAGGTGTCTTTTTTTTTTTTTTTTTTGAGATGGAGTTTTGCTCTGTCGTCCAGGCTGGAGTGCAGTGGCGCGATCTCGGCTCACTGCAAGCTCCGCCTCCCAGGTTCATGCCATTCTCCTGCCTCAGCCTCTCCGAGTAGCTGGGACTACAGGCGCCCGCCACCATGCCCGGCTAATTTTTTATATTTTTGGTAGAGATGGGGTTTCACTGTGGTCTCGATCTCTTGACCTCGTGATCCGCCCGCCTCGGCCTCCCAAAGTGCTGGGATTACAAGCGTGAGCCACCGCGCCCGGCCGACAGGTATCCTTTTAAGAGAAGAGGTGACAGACTCAGAGGAGAAGGCCACGTGGAGATGGAGGCAGAGAGAGACTGGAGTGATGCAGCCACAAGCCCAGGGATGCCTGGAGCCCCCGGGAGCTGGGAGAGGCAGGAAGGACCCTCCCCTAGGGCCTCTGGAGGGAACCAGCCCTGAGATGCCTTGATCTCAGACTTCTGGTCTCCAGGACTGGGAGAGGATAAATTCCTGTTGTTTTGGAAGTTGTGAGGGCCCCGCATGGGGTAGTTTGTTCCGGCCACCACAGGAAACCCCATACCTACCGTGTGCTGGTGTGCAACTGTGGATGGTCACAGAAGCCTTTGTATTTATTGATTGCTAACCCTGCTCTGTGCAGCAAATACGAACCAGAGCAAAGAAGGCAAGCAAGCTGTGAGTTGCGTGAGGGGGAAGAAGGGGCGGGAGAGTGTGCGGTGGGAAGTCTGAGCTGTTTTCCCCCTGCTGCAAGGAGGAGGTGCTATTTCAGGGTTTATGATTTTAAACTTTAGCATTTCCGGCTGGGCGGGGTGTAATCCCAGCACTTTGGGAGGCCGAGGCGAGTGCATCACCTGAGGTCAGGAGTTCGAGACCAGCCTGGCCAACATGGTGAAACCCCGTCTCTACCAAAAGTACAAAAATTAGCTGGGCGTGGTGGCGGGTACCTGTCACCCCAGCTACTCGGGAGGCCGAGGTGGGAGGATCACTTGAACCCAGGAAGTGGAGGTTGCAGTGAGCTAAGATCACGCCACTGCACTCCAGCCTGGGTGACAGAGCGAGACACCGTTCAAAAATAAATAAATAAACTTTAGCATTGTGTTTCTGCAGATCTGGCAAATCAGAAGCACAGCTATCATGACGTCCTGCAGGAGGAGCTGTAGGGTGGTTGTGTTTTGTTTTTTTAAAAACTAGAAAAGCATCCAGGAACCTCTGAGGGAGGGGTATGGAGGTCCCTAGTGCCTGCGCCCACAGGCCTGGCCGCTGTTGAGTGGTGCTGAGTTACGGCACGTCAGGTGTCTCTTTTTTTTATTTTTATTTTTTTGAGATGGAGTTTTGCTGTGTTGCCCAGGCTGGAATGCAGTGGCGCGATCTCGGCTCACGGCAAGCTCCGCCTCCCGGGTTCAAGCGATTCTCCTGCCTCAGCCTCCCAAATAGGTGGGATTATAGGCGCCCGCCACCATGCTCAGCTAATTTCTGTAATTTTAGTAGAGACGGGGTTTCACAGTGTTGCTCAGGCTGGTCTGAAACTCCTGACCTCAGGTGATCCACCCACCTCAGCCTCCCAGACTGCTGGGATTCCAGGCGTGAGCCACCGCGCCTGGCCTAGGCGTCTCCTGTCAATCCGTCCTGGCCTCAGCAGCTGCCACCTGGAAGTTCTCCTTCAAGTCTAACCTAAGGCCGCCCTGTTACAGCTCTTGGGTCAGTTCCTTCCGTGGCCTCGGCGCCGTGGATGCCCACGAATGCTGATCTCGGCTGTTCCCCATCTCCACTCCCCTCCCATCTATCTCCGATGATAACTTCACACAGCCGTCCACCTGTTTATTTTTAATCATTATTATTATCATTGTCTTTTTTTTCTTTTTGAGATGGAGTTTCGCTGTTGTTGCCCAGGCTGGAGTGCAATGGTGAGATCTCAGCTCACTGCAACCTCTACCTCCCAGGTTCAAGCGATTCTCCTGCCTCAGCCTCCTGAGTAGCTGGGACTACAGGCGCCCGCCACCACGCCCTGCTTATTTTTGTATTTTTAGTAGAGATGGGGTTTCACCATGTTGGCCAGGCTGGTCTCGAACTCCTGACCTCAGGTGATTCACCCACCTCAGCCTCCCAAAGTGCTGGGATTACAGGCGTGAGCTACCACGCCCAGCCTCATCCACCTGTTTGGAGATGCCTTCGTGTCTGTGTGGACCCACAGAGAGACACGCACAGGCATACCCACGGATGCAGACACAGACAGGCACACACATACACCCATCCAGATGCACACACAGACATGCAGACACAAAGGCACACATGCAAGCACACACCACAAAGACATGCACACGCAGACACGCACGGACACACAGATACACTGACAGGCACACACATGGACACATATACCAACAAGACTGGCACAGACACACATAGATTCAGACAGACATAGACACAGATACAGCAACAGGCACACACACGCACACAGATGCAGACATGCACAGATGGGCACATACACGCACGGACACACAGATACACCAACAGGCATACAGACGCAGACATGCACAGATGTGCACACACACACATGGACAGATACAGCGACTGGCACACACGCACACAGGCACAGATGGGCACACGGACACACATGGACACAGATACACCGACGCACACAGACGCAGACATGCACAGATGGGCGCACACAGACACACACACATATGCAGACACGCACAGATGGGCACACACAGACACATGGACACAGAGATACAGTGACAGGCACGCACACAGACGCAGACATGCACAGATGGGCACACATGGACACAGAGATACACCAACGCACACAGACGCAGACATGCACAGATGGGTGCACACACACACGGACGTACAGTGACAGGCACACACACACATATGCAGACATGCACAGATGGGCACACAGACACATGGACACAGATACAGTGACAGGCACACGCACACAGATGCAGACACACAGACGTACACACATATACCCACACAGATGCACAGAAACACACATACCCTCACAGACACATATGCAAGCACACACACCAGAGTTGCACACACACGCAGATGCAGACACACAGAGACATTCTCATGCACAGACACGCACACAAGACATATCGCACACAGATACATGCATACACAGACATGCACACACACCATGCACACAGACGGGCACACAGAGATGCACACACAGACATGCACACATATCCACACAGACACGCAGACACACATACCCTCAGAGACATACACACCACAGAGATGTGCGTACACACACGGACTCAGACACACAGAGACATTGTGACGTACAGATATGCATGCAAGGACATACCACACAGACGTGCACACACAGACTCAGAAACACAGACACACAAGCACAGCAGACAGTCACATATGCACACACACCATGCACACAGACACAGACACAACCACAGCAGTCACATACGCATACACACAACCACTGGCACACAGCATGCACACAGATGGGCAGAGATGCACACAGGCATGCACACATATACCCACACAGACACACCCTCACAGAAACAACCACACACCACAGAGACGTGCAGACACGCGGGCACAGACACACAAGGACATACTGCACACAGACATGCACACAGACACACAGAAGCACAGCAGTCCCATATGCACACAAGACACAGACACACCATGCACAGGGATGCAGACACACAGACACACACAAGCACAACAGTCATATATGCACCCACACACCCACCGGCACACAGCAGGCACACAGAGATGTACACAGACATGCACACATACCCTCACAGAAACATGCAACCACACACCACAGAGACGTGCAGACACACGCGGGCACAGACACACACACACATTCTCATGCACAGACACGCTCCAGGGCATACCACACACATGCACACACACATACAAGCGCAGTAGACAGTCACATTTGCACACAGATACCTACCATGGGAACGCCCAGCAGAAACACAGGTACACACACAGCCGTGCACCCTGTCTAGAAAGAGATGACGGAGCCTGGAAAAGGTTAGCAGGGCGAACACGAGGCAGGCTCACCTGCTGCGAAGTGGATCTGCGCTGCCTGCGGTCCGGCGGGTTGGAAGTGGGCGGCCAGCTCAATGATGTCCGGGAGGTCAAACACAGTCACCTGCAGATGAGGGTACTCACGGGCCAGCTCTTGGGCCAGGGCACCTGTGCAGCCTGCGGGGAAGCAAATGCATGCTCTGCGGCCTGGTCGTCCTGGTGCCTATGGAGCCCTGACGACCCTCCAAAGCTCAACAGGGGCAGAAGTAATGTTCAAGGGCATGGCATTGAGACCCATGCTGGAAGGGAAAGCCAGCGGTGGGGAGTTCGCTGGGTCCCAGACAAGACTGTACAAGCAGGTGAGTGTGGGGGCACAGACCTGCAGGGAAATCCTTCCAGCCCAGGGGTGGAGGGCTGTACTCCTCTCTTCTTCCTGCTGTGGGGATGTACACATGATGGCCAGTGCTACAGCAGCCACTCTGGGCCACATGTGGGGGGCACAGACCTGCAGGGAAATCCTTCCAGCCCAGGAGTGGAGGGCTGTACTCCTCCCTTCTCCTTCCTGGTGTGAGGATGTACACACGATGGCTGGTGCTACAGCAGCCACTCTGGGCCACATGTAGGGG
>NW_026652350.1:189101-192410 GCF_009828535.3 Hylobates moloch | reverse complement strand
CTGTGGGGATGCAGACACGATGGCTGGTGCTACAGCAGCCACTCTGGACCACAAGGAGGAGAGGCATTCAGAGGTTGGGGAAATGTAAGTTGATGGTGTGAAAATCGTCCCAGGCCCCTGATCCCCCAGCAGCCCTTGGGAATGTGTGTACTGCTCCACCCACTGTCCAGGGCTGGGCTGGGGTGGAGGGTGCGTCAGGATATAATCAGACTTGCTGAGGGGAATCCAGGGGTTCCAAGGTGCTCTGCCTCAGCTCTGCAGCCAACAGAGGGCCCCACAGTCTCTAGGGGGGCATTAAAGCATCCCCGGGGGCCTCCTGGGACTTGGGAATATCCACCCACGATCTGGGACTCAGCCTGGCCCAGTGCAGGTCGTTATCAGGTTTGTCAATGGAGAAAGGCAGTTTGCAGGTGTCCTGAGCAGGGAAGATGCCTGTGGCTTAATAACTGAAAGTAAGGAGAGACCCCGGCGGTGGGGGCTACCCACCTCCCACGTCGCAGGCGGAGGAGAAGCAGGACAGATCGAAGGCTGTGGCCACCTGGCGCGCAGTCAGCTTCGCCATGCCATGCATGGCCTGCATGAACCGCAGCTGCATCTCCGGGCTCTGGTAGTGCACGTCCTGGAACACAGTGGGTGCTTAGGGGCACCAGAGAACACGGGCCGAGGGCTCGCCCAGCCTCTCCCTGGGAGTCGAGGGGAGAAGTGCAGGGCTCCAGAGCGTAGGGGCTCAGCCACGCCTGGGCTGCAGAGGGGGCTTCATGCCACAGCTGTGTTGGGTACCCCTGTGTGGGGGCTGGACTGGCTGGGGACAGAGGACCCCAAAGTGGTGGGCGATCTCCTTGGAATCCCTTGGTCCACACCACAGCCTGAACTCCAAGCGTCTGAGTTTCACAATAGGCTTTTCCCAATAAAGCTTTTCACCCTGGAGGCTCCGGTGGTCCACAAACACCTCACTGGAGGAAACTGGGAGAGAAGCCGCAATGTCGCTGCAGGTGCCCCGGCTCAGCCTTCACCGCGATAGTGCAGTGTGCAGAGGGGGCTCCTCCGAGAATTCTGGCGTGCAGAGGAGAAGCTCCTCCGAGCTTCTCCAATTCCCCCCGTGGTGGCACCTACCCCGGGTCCCAGAGGAGCCCAGGCCTGTCCCCCCAGAGCAAGCAAGCACTGCTGAGGAACGCTTCTGAACCCCGCTCCCAGCAGGACAGCCCGTCTCCATCCTGGCTCCCTAAATCCCGTGGGGCTCCCCGGCCCTCTCCTGCGTGGGTGGCAATGATGGGGCTCAGGGATCTGTCCTCTGCGATGCCCAGGCCGGCTGCTCACTCCAGCTCAGGGCTCCTGTCCATGCCTCTCGGCTTCTCTCTCTACCACTGGCTTCTCTCTCTCTCTTTCTCCCTTGGTCTCTGTCTGTCTCTGTTTGTCTCCCTCTGTGTGTCTCTGTCTTCCTCTGTCTCTCCTGTGTCTGTTTCTGTCTTTGTCTCCCTCTGTCTGTCTCTGTCTCCTGTTTCTGTCTCTATCTGCCTCTATCTCTGTCTCTCCAAGCCTCCCTGTCTCTGTCTCCCTACCTCATTGTCTCTGTCTCCCATCTCCATGTCTCTATCTCCCTGTCTCTCCCGATCTCACTATCTCTGTCTCCCATCTCTGTCTCTCACTATCTCTGTCTGTCTCCCTATCTCACTGTCTCCCATCTCCGTCTATCTCTCTCTGTCTCCCTCTATCTCCCTGTCTCTGTCTGCCTCCATGTCTGTGTCTCTGTCTCTGTCTCCCTCTACCTTTCTGTCTGCCTGTCTCTCTCTCTGTCTCCCTCTGTCTGTCTGTCTCTCCCCGACATCTGAACGAAGCCCCCGGCTCTCTGGGGCTCATCTCTGCATCACACACACTCAGTGCTCGCTGCCAAGGAGGAATGAGGCCGTGGCCAGCTGAGCCCACAGCAGACTCCCCACGTCTGGCTGGCACAGCCCTAAAGACCAAGACCCACCCATCTGCACAGGCCCCACGGACCCCCCCCCCCTACATCTCCCATGTCCACCTCAGAAAGGTTCTTGCCAGGGAAAGGGGAAGGAGGGGCGAGAGGATGCAGGGAGTGCTTTGCAAACAGCGGTCTCAGATAAGCGTCAATTCCATTGAAGCAAAGAAGAAACAGGGCATTCATTTAAGGCAGCCTGTCCAACTCCTTCCTATTTCTATTTTTCAGACAGAGTCTTGTTCTGTCGCCCAGGCTGGAGTGCAGCAGCACCATCACGGCTCACACTGCAGCCTTGACCCCCCAGGTTCAAGTGATCCTCCCACCCACCTCGGCCTCCCACAGTAGCTGGCTAATCATACCTGGCTCATCGTTAATTTTTTTTTTTTTTTTTTTTTTGAGATGGAGCCTTGCTGTGTTGTCCAGGCTGGAGGGCAGTGGCGTGATCTCAGCTCACTGCAACCACCACCTCCCAGGTTCAAGTGATTCTCCTGCCTCAGCCTCTTGAGTAGCTGGGACTACAGGCATGCACCACCATGCCCCGCTAATTTTTTTTGTATTTTTAGTAGAGACGGGGTTTCAGCCTGTTGGCCAGGCTGGTCTCGAACTGCTGACCTCAGGTGATCAGCCCACCTTGGCCTCCCAAGCTAGCTGGGATTACAGGCTCATGTCACCGTGCCCAGCCTAATTGTTAATTTTTTGTAGAGATGGGGTCTCACTGTGTTGCCCAGGCTGGTCTCAAACTCCTGGGCTCAAATCATCCTCCCAACTTGGCCTCCCAAAGTGCTGGGAATGACAGGTGTGAGCCCCTAAGCATGGCCTTCAAACCTGTTTCTAGGAGGAAATTCTATTTTCATCAGCTGCTGGATAACAGTGGAGGATGTCTACCTTGCACCTGTTCCAGGGCTGAGTGACACAACAGCCACAGCACTAAGGTCTCCAGGCAGAACGAGCCAAGCCTTTGGGATCTGTCAGATCGGAGACAGACTGATCAAGGTGCCTACTGATCTGTGTGTCAAAGTGCCTTAGCAAAATGCACGCTAGATAGAAAGGTGTCCGCGGCGGTGTTATACTACCTGGAACGGATCTTCCGCCTTCTTCCCCAACGCCCTGTGGTACTGGTTTCTTCCCTCTCGGATGGCAAACTCCAGGTATGTGAAGAGGTTCCAGGTGAGGTCATTATTTTGCATGATGAAGCTGTGCAGAGAGTATTCACCGTCCGACGCCAGGTAGAGGTTTGCTGTCTCTGTGTTACTGTAACCTGAAGAAACAGGGACAGTCCTGTGACCTCCTAATGACAAAATCCAAGGAAACCTGACCGTAGGGGATGTATCATTGAGATGTTAAAATAA
>NW_026652350.1:188868-189091 GCF_009828535.3 Hylobates moloch | reverse complement strand
TATCATTGAGATGTTAAAATAAACATCATCCATCTGACTATAGCAAACCGTACACTCAAGGAAACCTGACCGTAGGGGATGCATCATTGAGATGTTAAACATCATCCATCTGACTGTAGCAAACCATACACTCAAGGAAACCTGCTCGTAGGGGATGCATCATTGAGATGTTAACATAAACATCATCTGACTGTAGCAAACCGTACACTCAAGGAAACCTGAC
>NW_026652350.1:164193-188768 GCF_009828535.3 Hylobates moloch | reverse complement strand
ATGACTCATGATGGAACCCATGATGGGGGCTCCCATGACCCATGATGGGACCCATGACCCATGATGGGGACTCCCATGACCCAAGATGGGGGGGGGTCCCATGACCCATTATGGGACCCATGATGGGGGCTCCCATGACCCCTGATGTGGGGTCCCATGAGCCATGATGGGGGGTCCCGGGACTCAGGACCCATGATAAGGGATCCTATGACCCATGATGGGACCAATGATGGGGGGTGTCCCATGACCCACAATGGGACCCATAATGAGGGATCCTATGACCCATGATGGGGGGGGTCCCATGACCCATGATGGAACAAATGATGGGGGATCCCATGACCCATGATGGGACCCATGATGGGGGTTCCCATGACCCATGATGGGACACATGATGGGGGGGGTCCCATGACCCATGATGGGGGATCGTATGACCCATGATGGGGGATTCTATGACCCATGTTGGGACCCATGATGGGGGTTCCCATGACCCATGATGGGACACGTGATGGGGGGTCCCATGACCCATGATGGGGGATCGTATGACCCATTATGGGGGATTCTATGACCCATGATGGGACCCATGATGGGCGTTACCATGACCCATGATGGAACCCATCATGGGGGGTCCCATGACTCATGATGGAACCCATGATGGGGGGGTCCTATGACCCATGATGGGGGGTCCCATGACCCATGATGGGGGATTCTATGACCCACGATGGGACCCATAATGGGGGGTCCCAAGACCCATGATGGAACCCATGATGGGGGGGTCCTATGACCCATGATGGGACCCATGATGGGGGTGTCCTATGACCCATGATGGGACCCATGATGGTGTTAGTGCCCTTCTAACAAGAGACCCCAGAACTTCATCTCTCTCTCTCTCTCCACCACATGAAGACACAGTGAGAAGATGACCCTCTCTCCAAGCCAGGAAGAGACCTCCCGAGGAGCCCAGCCAGCCAGCACCCTGACCTCCAACGTCCAGCCTCTGGACATGTGAGAGGCCAGCGTCTGTGTTGGGAGCCACGTGGTCCCGTGGGATCTGCCGTGAGGCTAAAGCGGTGGCATCACAGAGCTGAGGGTGGGAGGGAGTGTCCTGGGCTACTCACCAATCTGTGAAAAGACGACAAACTTATCTGTGCAGGGGATACCGAAGGCTGCGCTCCTGCCCCTCACCAGGACGTGGGAACTTTGAGAACCTCTGGAGAGTCGAGAGATGTCATCGAAACGACACCCGATACATGCTCCCCGAGCATCCGCTTTGTGGCCTACCACCCAGCTGCAGCTCAAGAAATCCACATCATGAATCCAGCAGGTCAGATTCTCCGCACCCGCCCGAGGCTTCCTACCTGGGTTCACAAACATAAAAGAAAACTCGAATCGGGGCCGGGCGCAGTGGCTCACGCCTGTCACCCCAGCATTTTGGGAGGCTGAGGCGGGTGGATCACCTGAGGTCAGGAGTTCGAGACCAGCCTGGCCAACACGGAGAAACCCCGTCTCTACTAAAAATAAAAAATTAGCCATGAGTGGTGGCACGAGCCTGTGATCCCAGCACTTTGGGAGACCGAGGCAGAAGGATCACCTGAGGTCTGGAGTTCGAGACCGGCCTGGCTAACATGGTGAAACCCCGTCTCTAATAAAAATACAAAAAATTAGCCGGGTGTGATGTCGGGCCCCTGTAATCCCAGCTACTAGGGAGGCTGAGGCAGGAGAATTTATTGAGCCTGGGAGGCAGAGGTTGCACGGAGCCGAGATTGCGCCGCTGCACTCCAGCCTGAACAACAGAGTGAGACTTCGTCTCAAAAAAACAAACAAACAAAAAGCCAGGCGTGGTGGTTCACGCCTGTAATCCCAGCACTTTGGGAGGCCAAGGCAGATGGATCACGTGAGGTCAGGAGTTCGAGACCAGCCTGGCCAACATGGAGAAACCCTGTCTCTACTAAAAATACAAAAAGTTAGCTGGGCGTGATGTCGGGCTGCTATAATCCCAGCTACTTGGGAGGCTGAGGCAGGAGAATTTCTTGAACCCGGGAGGCACAGGTTGCAGTGAGCCGAGACCACACCACTGCACTCCAGCCTGGGCAACAGAGTAAGACTCTGTCTCAAAAAAAAAAAAAAACAAAAAAAACTCTAATCGCTTTTTAGAGTGCCTTTTGTATTTTGAGACCGTGATGGATACACAAGCAGTTGTAAAAAATAATAATAATACAGAGAGATCCTGCATATTCATTTATTTATTCATTTATTCATTTTTACACAGAGTCTTGCTCTGTCACCCAGGCTGGAGTGCAGTGGTGCAATCTCGGCTCACTGCAACCTCCGCCTCCCGGGTTCAAGCGATTCTCCAGCCTCAGCCTCCCGAGTATCTGGGACAACAGGCACCCGCTACCACACCCAGCTAATTTTGGTATTTTTAGTAGAGACGGGGTTTCTCCATGTTGCCCAGACTGGTCTCGAACTCCTGACCTCAAGTGATCCACCCGCCTCAGCCTCCCAAACTGCTGGGATTACAGATGTTTTTCTTTCACTGTGTGTGTGTGTGTGTGTGTGTGTGTAAGACAGAGTTTCGCTCTTGTTGCCCAGGCTGGAGTGCAATGGCTCATCACAACCTCCACCTCCCAGGTTCAAGTGGTTCTCTTGCCTCAGCCTCCCAAGTAGCTGGGATTACAGGCACCCACCACCACGCCTGGCTAATTTTTGTGTTTTTAGTAGAGATGGGGTTTCACCATGTTGGCCACGCTGGTCTTGAACTCCTGACCTCAGGTGATCCACCTGCCTCGGTCTCCCAAACTGCTGGGATGACAGACGTGAGCCACCGTGCCTGGCCAATCGAGATTTTTTTCTTTCACGGTTTTTTGTTTGTTTGTTTTTTGTTTTTTGAGACAAGGTCTTGGTCTGCCGCCCAGGCTGGAGTCCAGTGGTCAGATCTCAGCTCACTGCAGCCTCAACCTCCTGGGCCCAAGTGATCCTCCAACCTCAGCCTCCTGAGTAGCTGAGATTACAGGCAAGTACCCTTATGCCATGCTAACTTCTTTTTAACTTTTTTTTTTTTTGAGATGGAGTTTCACTCTTGTTGCCCAGGCTAGAGAGCAGTGGCGTGATCTCGGCTCACTGCAACCTCCACCTCCCGGGTTCAAGTGATTCTCCTGCCTCAGCCTCCCGAGTAGCTGGGATTACAGGCGCCCGCCACCACGCCTGGCTAATTTTTCTATTGTTAGTAGAGACGGGGTTTCACCTAGTTGGCCAGGCTGGTCTCAAACTCCCGACCTCAGGTGATCTGCCTGCCTCAGTCTCCAAAAGTGATGGGATTACAGGCGTGAGCCAACACGCCTGGCTAATTTTTGTATTTTTAGTAGAGATGGGGTTTCACCATGTTGCTCATGCTGGTCTCGAACTCCCGACCTCAGGTGATCCGCCCGCCTCGGACTCCCAAAGTGCTGGGATTACAGGTGTGAGTCACTGAGCCCAGCCTCCCCAAGGAGCACTTTTATAGCCAAACCCACCTCTCTCCAGCTCTCGCTCCTGCTTATATCCCTGCAAACCAGGAGAGTGTTTTCTGTTTGTAAAATTTTGCCATTTCAAGACAGTTGTATAAATGAAATCACTCTGTGTGTCACACTCTGGAGTGGTCTTTTCTTTCCAACTCAGCATAACTCCCTGGAAATCCATTAAACTTAAAACTAATTAAATTGAGGCCGGGCACAGTGGCTCACGCCTGTAATCCCAGCACTTTGGAAGGCTGAGGCAGGTGGATCACCTGAGGTTGGGAGTTCGAGACCAGCCTGACCAACATGGTGAAGCCCCGTCTCTACTAAAGATACAAAAATTAGCCAGGTGTGGTGGCAGGTGCCTGCAATCCCAGCTACTTGTGAGGCTGAGGCAGGAGAATCGCTTGAACCCGGGAGGCGGAGTTTGTGGTGAGCTGAAATTGCGCCACTGCACTCCAGCCTGGGCGACAAGAGCAAGACTCCATCACAAAAAACAAAACAAAACAAAAAAACAAAACAAAACAAAATAACCATGGACTTCTAATTAATTAAAAAACAAAGAAGAGGCCAGGCGTGGTGGCTCATGCTTATAATCCCCGCACTTTGGGAGGCTGAGGCGGGAGGATCACTTGAGCCTAGGAGTTTGAGACCAGCTCAGGTAACATAGCGACACCCCGTCTCTACAAAAAGTATTTAAGGCCGGGTGCAGTGGCTCACCTCTGTACTCCCAGCACTTTGGGAGGCCGAGGCGGGCAGATCACAAAGTCAGAAGTTTGAGACTAGCCTGACCAATAAGGTGAAATCCCGTCTCTACTAAAAATACAAAAATTAGCCAGGCGTGGTGGTGGGCGCCTATAATCCCAGCTACTCGGGAGGCTGAGGCAGGAGAATCGCTCGAACCTGGGAGCCGGAGGTTGCGGTGAGCCGAGATCATGCCACTGCACTCCAGCCTGGGGGACAGAGTGAGATTCTGTCTAAAAAAAAAGAAAAAAGTGTTTAAAAAATTAGGTGGGCCATGGTGGTGCATGGGTGTAGTCCCACCTACGTGGGAGGCTGAGGCAGAAGGACTGCTTGAGCTCAGCAGGTGAAGCCTGCAGTAAGCTGTGATTGCACCACTGCACTCCAGCCTGGGCAACAGAGCAAGACCCTGTCAGAAAGAAAATTGAGGAGAGGAGAGGGGAGGGGAGGGGAGGGGAGCGGAAAGGAGGGGAGGGGAGGGAGGGGATGGGGGAGGGGGGAGAGGAGAAAGGGAAAGGAAAGGAGGAAGGAAGGAGAGACAGAGAGGGAGGGAGGGAGAGAGGAAGGAAGGAACAAAAGGAAGGAAGAGAGAAAGAAAGGAAGGATGGAGGGAAGGAAGGAAAAGAAGGGAGAGAAGGAAGGAAGGAAGGAAAGGAAGGAAGGAAAGAGAGAGGGAAAGAAGGGAGTGAAGACGGTGTAGTTGGTCACTTCCCATAAGGAAATTGCTCCAAACTGGCAATAGCTATTGTTCATTGCCTAAGAGAGACACAGGAATACGATGGCTGCTGAGAGAACATGCTTAATTTAATGCTAAGGATGTTCAGATTTTTCTTGAGGCAGAGTTTCACTCTCGTCACCCAGGCTGGAGTGCAGTGGCATGATCTCGGCTCACTGTAGCCTCTCCCTCCCGGGTTCAAGCAATTCTCCTGCTTCAACTTCCCGAGTACCTGGGATTACAGGTGCCCGCCACCACGCCCGGCTAATTTTTAAAGTATTTTTTTGGGTAGAGACAGGGTTTCACCGTGTTGGTCAGGCTGGTCTCGAACTCCTGACCTCAGGTGATCTGCCCACCTCAGCCTCCCAAAGTGCTGGGATTACAGGCATGAGCCACTGCACCCGGCCAAGATTTTTTCTTTTCTTTTTTTTGAGATGGAGTCTCGCTCTGTCGCGCAGGCTGGAATGCAGTGGTGTGATCTTGGCTCACTGCAAGCTCCGCCTCCCGGGTTCACGCCATTCTCCTGCCTCAGCCTCCTGAGTAGCTGGGACTACAGGTGCCCGCCACCATGCCTGGCTAATTTTTTTGTATTTTTAGTAGAGACGGGGTTTCACCGTGTTAACCAGGATGGTCTCGATCTCTTGACCTCATGATCCGCCCGCCTCGGCCTCCCAAAGTGCTGGGATTACAGGTGTGAGCCACTGCACCCGGCCACGATTTTTTTCTAAAGATACAAAAGCTTGAATAAAAATAATTCCACTTAGCAATAAATATTAGGGAAATATTTTTCTGTTTGTTTTGCTTGGTTTGTTGTTGTTCTTTTTGTTGTTGTTGTTGTTGTTGTGTGTTTGTTTTTTGTTGAGACAGTTCAGTGGTGCAATCTCGGCTCACTGCAACCTCCACCTCTCGGGTTCAAGCAACTCTCGTGCCTCACCACCACGCCCGACCACATTTCATTAATCCACTTGTGTATTCTTATAGCAATCCGTACATTGCATGTGACAGCTTTTCAGTGCCTTTTGATATAAGTAAGGCAGGATCTCCTTCATTCACCTTCTTTTTCAAAACTTCCTTAACTTTTTGTTTAAGCATTTGTGGTTCTAAAGTTGAGAGTCAGTTTGCCATGGTATATAGGGTAAAGTCGCTTTGGGGTTCTAGACTGTTTTATCTCTACTCTCCAAAATCACGTATCGACGCCCTAATGTTCCATGTGACTGTATTTGGAGCTGGCAGTCTTTAAAGAGGCAATTCAGGTAAAATTAGGTCACTAGGGAGAGTCCGGATCCAAGAGGACTAGTGTCATTATAAGAATAGGAGATTAGGACATAGACACACACAGAGGGACGACCCTCTGAGGACACAGGGAGAAGACGGCGTCTCCAAGCCCAGGAGAGAGGCCTCAGAGGAACCAGCCCTGCCCATACCTGGATCTCAGACTTCCAGCCTCCAGGACTGTGGGAGAATCAATGTCTGTGGTTTAGTCCTCCTGGGCTGTGGGACTTTGTAATGGTGGCCCGAGCAGACGCATAAAGGGCTGTGATTTGAATTATATTGAACGAACATAGCACTTGGAGGGGACCAAATAGGTTCTCAGGGAAACGTGCTCCTTTCCTATAACACACTGACTCGTAAATAGCTCACATCCTCACCTGGGCTATCCCATGAGGTCTGGCGCTGTTCTCAAAGCCTGAGAACGCAGGTGAAGACAAGGGGGGGATTTGGAAGGATTTCGTGATGGGGACCTTGTTTCCTGAGCACACACTTTTGTGGTTTTTTTGTTTTGTTTTTTATTGTTTTTGAAACGGATTTTTGCTCTTGTTACCCAGGCTGGAATGCAATGGCGCGATCTCAGCTCACTGCACCCTCCACCTCCCAGGTTCAAGCTATTCTCCTGCCTCAGCCTCCTGAATAGCTGGGATTACAGGCACCTGCCACCACATCTGGCTAATCTTTATTTTTTGAGATGAAATCTCGCTCTTGTCCCCCAGGCTGGAGTGCAATGGCATAATCTCGGCTCAGTGCAACCTCCACCTCCCAGGTTCAAGCAATTCTCCTGCCTCAGCCTCCCAAGTAACTGGGATTACAGGTGCCTGCCACCATGCCCGGCTAATTTTTATATTTTTAGTAGAGACAGGGTTTCACCATGTTGGCCAGGCTGGTCTCGAACTCCTGGCCCCAGGTGATCCACCCGCCTCAGCCTCTCAAAGTGCTGGGATGACAGGCGTGAGCCACTGTGCCCAGCTAATTTTCGTATTTTTAGTAGAGACAGCGTTTTACCATGTTGGCCAGGCTGGTCTCGAACTCCTGACCTCGTGATCCGCCCGCCTCAGCCTCCCAAAGTGCTGGGATTACAGGCGTGAGCCACCGCCCCCAGCGTGGGGTTTGGTTTTGCAGAAGTCATAGCTTAGCCTCCTTTCACTTTCACATCCACCCTGTCCAGTGTGTGCCATCTTGGATATCCCACGGATGGGGAACCAGACCCTCCAAAGTCACTTCCAATCCTGCAGCTGACTTCGGGGCAGAAACCAGGTAGTCATGACACCAGCGATCGGAGCAGTATTGGTTCTGAGATTCCTGCAGAAGACGGGAACGTCTCGTTCGTCAACAATAGAGAGCCTGGGCCGGGCGCGGTGGCTCGCACCTGTAATCCCAGCACTTTGGGAGGCCGAGGTGGGCGGATCACGAGGTCAGGAGATCGAGACCATCCTGGCTAACACGGTGAAAACCCATCTCTACTAAAAATACAAAAAATTAGCCGGGTGAGGTTGCAGCTTCCTGTAGTCCCAGCTACTCAGGAGGCTGAGGCAGGAGAATGGCATGAACCCGGGAGGCGGAGCTTGCAGTGAGCCGAGATCGCCCCACCGCAGTCCAGCCTGGGCGACACAGCAAGACTCCGTCTCAAAAAAAATAAATAAATAGTCGGCGTCTTTGACACACTCGATATCGGTCACATTTCTGTTAAGGTCCCAGGTCAACCGCTGAGCCTTTGCTTTCATCCTTAGGTTCGTGATTGGTGGGTTTGGATCTAAAATGCTGACAGGTTGGAGTTAGAAGAGATACATAAGAATCTTAAAACAGCATTGTAAGGGGTATGGTTTTGCCCGTGGAGTTAGCCAATACCTTTCGGAGGTGGAGTTCTTTTATTTTCTTAAATTTTTTGAGACGGAGTTTCACTCTTGTCGCCCAGGCTGGAGTGCAGTGGCACAATCTCGGCTCACTGCAAGCTCCGCCTCCCGGTTCAAGCTATTCTCCTGCCTCAGCCTCCCGAGTAGCTGGGACTACAGGCGCCCGCCACCATGCCCGGCTCATTTTTTTTTTTTTTGTATTTTTAGTAGAGACGGGATTTCACCATGTTAGCCAGGATGGTCTCGATCTCCTGACCTCGTGATCTGCCTGCCTCGGCCTCCCAAAGTGCTGGGGTGACAGGCGTGAGCCACCGCGCCCGGCCGGGCCCCACTCATGTTTCTCAAACACCCTTAACACCTCTGTTAGCAACAGTAAAAAGAATCCAGACTCTTCCTTTTGGGTAATGGCGCCTCGGGGACCAGCTTGGGGCTGCCACGCAAAGAGATTTTCCTTCTTCCACCCTGCCACGAGGTGCCTGAGAGCCTCACCTGCCTTGGGGACCAGCTTGGGGCTGCCACGCAGAGATTTTCCTTCCTCCACCCTGCCACATGGGGCCTGAGAGCCTCACCTGCCTCGGGGACCACCCCTTCCCCAGGGGGAAAAAAATCTCCCTGGGCCCGTCAGGAGGTCTTACCTGGAGGATCCGGGGCTGGGAATCAAGGCTTAAAATCTCCCTACTGGTCGGTTCAGGGCTGTTTCCAGCCTCTGTCATTCAACGGTCTCTGCTGGAGGTGCTCAAAGTCTCCTGACCCATTGCCAAGAGCCTTGGGGCTTCCAGGAAATTGAGCATCTCCACAATGGAAGTATCAAGGATTCCACAAGCAGCAACTTTCACGCAAATGGAATGTGATACACCGGGAGTGAAAGGTGTGGCTCACGCCTGTAATCCCAGCACTTTTGGGGACCGAGGTCGGAGGATCACCTGAGGCCAGGAGTTCGAGACCAGCCTGGCCAACATGGGGAAACCCCGTCTCTACTAAAAATACAAAAATTAGCTGGGTGTGATGGCAGGCGCCTGTAGTCCCAGCTACTCGGGAGGCTGAGACAGGAGAATGGCGTGAACCCGGGAGGTGGAGGTTGCAGTGAGCCGAGATCGCGCCACTGCACTCCAGCCTGGGCAACAGAGTGAGACTCCATCTCAAACAAACAAACAAACAAACAAACAAAAAAAAACATAAATGCTTCTAACTGAACAAGGGGTATCAGGGAGAAGGGATTGGAGAGGATCCCGCATTGCTTATCAGCTGAAGGCATTCACTTGGGTGAAGTATCAGAATCATACAGGGACTGGGGTGTGGTGGGGAGGCACTGAGATGCAGTTTTTGTTCTATTTCTAGAGATGGGGTCTTGCTCTTTTGCTCAGGATGGAGTACAAAGGTTCAATCATAACTCGTTGGAACCTCGAACTCCCCAGTATAAATCATCCTCCCAGCTCAGCCTCCTGAGTAGCTGGGACTATAGGTGTGCACCACCACGCCTAGATAATTTTTTAATTCTTTTTTTTTTTTTTTTGAGACGGAGTCTCACTCTGTCGCCAAGGCTGGAGTGCAGTGGCGCGATCTCGGCTCACTGCAAGCTCCACCTCCCGGGTTCACACCATTCTCCTGCCTCAGCCTCTCCGAGTAGCTGGGACTACAGGCGCCCGCCACCACGCCCGGCTAATTTTTTTTTGTATTTTTAGTAGAGACGGGGTTTCACCGCATTAGCCAGGATGGTCTCGATCTGCTGACCCCATCATCCGCCCGTCTCGGCCTCCCAAAGTGCTGGGATTACAGGCGTGAGCCACCGCGCCTGGCAGTTTTTTAATTCTTTTGTAGAGACAAGGTCTCATTATGTGGCCGAGGCTGGTCTCAAACTCCCAAAGTGCTGGGATGATAAACACGAATCTCAGTGCCTGGTCCTCAAGTGCCAAATCTAATGGGCTGTCCTCAAAAACCCCCATCACCACCATAAATAATGTTTTTTTTGTGTGTGTGTTTTGTCTTGAGATGGATTCTCACTCTTGTTGCCCAGGCTGGAGTGCAGTGGCAAAATCTCGGTTCACTGCAACCTTCACCTCCCGGGTTCAAGCGATTCTCCTGCCTCAGCCTCCCGAGTAGCTAGAACTACAGGCACATGCCACCAAGCCCAGTTAATGTTTGTATTTTTAGTAGAGGCGGGATTTCACTATGTTGGTCAGGCTGGCCTTGAACTCCTGACCTCAGGCGAACCACCCACCTTTGCCTCCCAAAGTGCTGGGATGTCAGGCGTGAGCCACCGGGCCCGGCCTAACGTCTTTTAAAGAACCAAATAGCGTTAGCATCAGTGGACCTTGCTTGTCTCCAAATTATAAATGGAAGGGGTGAGCCTGGAAAATGCTGAGCCCCTTGAGGCAGGGGACGGGACTGACGGCAGCAGGGAAAAGGTGAAATGAGGTTCTACAGGCTTTAAAGCCCCTTCCTGCCTGGGCAGAGGGAACAGAGCCCACCTCCAAGGCAACAGGCAATCTCTAGAGTCTCCCTTGGGACAGACTCTGTGTTCGGCTCAGCCAAGAGACCAGGCAGTGAGTGCTCATAGTGGCCTCACTGTCCAAAATGTGCTGGGCACACCATGCACGGTCACACTTGCCTGTAGGGGCCGTGGTCCCGGAAGACGCCTGAGTGAGAACGTTAGGAAATCTGTGCTCTTAACATTTGTCGATAAATATTTTCACTGGCCGGGCGTGGTGGCTCACGCCTGTAATCCCAGCACTTTGGGAGGCGGGGGCGGGGAGGAGGTGGATTGCTTGAGGTCAAGAGTTTGAGACCAGCCTGATCAACATACAAAACATACTAAACATACAAAATCTCTACTATTCTACTAAACATACAAAAATTAGCCAGCCATAGTTGTGGGTGCCTGTAGTCCCAGCTACTTGGGAGGCTGAGGCAGGAGAATTGCTTGAACCCGGGAGGTGGAGGTTGCAGTGGGCCCAGATCGCACCACTGCACTCCAGCCTGGGAGACAGTGTAAGACTCTGTCTCAAAAAAAACCCACCACTTCTAGAACATTGTCGTGACCCCAAAAGGAGACCCCACACCCATTAAAGACCTGTCCTTCCCCCTCCCCAGCCTGTGGCAACCACTCATCTACTTTCTGTCTCTGTGGGTTTGCTTGTATCTGGACATAGGGAATACGTGGAATCATACAGACACTGTGTATCTTTTTGTATCTGGCCTCTCTTAGGAAGCATGATGCCCTCAGCGTTCACCCACATTGCCGCCTGTGGCAGAGCCTTGTTCCTTTTCATGGCTGCATAATATTCCACTGTGTGGATGGACCACATTATATTTCTCCATTCATCTATAGATGGGTATGAGGGCTGTCTCCACCTCTTGGCTACTGTGAATAAAACTGCTAGGAGGGACGTGAGGTTTCACCAGCCGTCTGGAACATTCTGAGTCCCACCAGCCTTTGAAAACCACTAAGAAACACTACAAGCAGGCTGGGGTCCCAGTCCCAAAAGCTGCTCCCCGGCTGGCAGTCACCTCGCCCTGGGTGTGAGCTCCTTGACTAGCTGAACCAGCGCTTTCTAATAAACAGAGAACTGTAGCCACGTGTAGTTGCTTACATTCTCTAACAAGTACACCGAAAAAGCAGAAAACACAGTCAAATTACTTCTAATGCTATCACCTTTATAAACCCAAGGCATCTAACATGCTATGATGGCTTCAACCTGCGATCCACGTACAAACGATGAATGAGATCGCAAACATCCTTGTTACCAGGTCGTTCAATGTGCAGTGTGGTGCCCACGGACAGCAGGTCTCAGCAGAAACCTGTTACGTGCCAATGCCCCGTGTCTGCCTGCATGGATTTAGGAACCCACAGTCCACCGCCTCCCCTGCCTGCCCTCTTTTTCCCTCATCCCACCCTGGAGAGGGGACCTTACCTTAAATGCAGATCAAAGTGCTGTGTGGAAGAAACAGCCCTCATGGCTCCAGTTGAGAAGATCTGGGGTGTCCTGATCCTAGGATGCTTCCGATATCTTCCCGTGTGTGCTGAAAGCAGCTTTCCCCAAAGAGAAACTGAAGGCTGTACTCCCGGATTGAGCTGTGTTATAACCTCCAGCCAGGGCCCCACCCCTGAAACTCAGACCCAATAAGGATATGGCAGTGGGGAGGGGTGGGGGCTGTCAGAGACCCCCTTGTCTCCCACAGGCTGGGGTCCTGGGGTCAGCAGCTTCGTAACCATGAACCTGACTTTCCTTGAAAGAAAGACTCTTTCTTTGAAAATTGTCATGTTCCCGTTCTCATTTTTTTTTTTTTTTTCCTGCAAGTGTTTCTGTTTGCTATAATTAGAATTCGTGCTAGCTATTCAGGCAGGGTTGGGCAACTTCCTGACATAGTAAATTCAGCCCTGGAGGCGTCAATGCCGGTGTCCAGGGGTTCCTACCTGTGTTTCCTCCCTGTCCCATGGGGAAGGGCGCCCAGACAGGCAGGTGGCCCCCGGTCTTAGATGACAGATCTTATTAAAGATATGTTAGTGGCCGGGTGCGGTGGCTCACGCCTGTCATCTCAGCACTTTGGGAGGCTGAGGCGGGCAGATCACTTAAGGTCAAGAGATTGAGACCAGCCTGCCCAACATGGTGAAACCCCGTCTCTATTAAAAATACAAAAATTATCCCAGCATGGTGGCGGGCGCCTGTAATCCCAGCTACTCGGGAGGCTGAGGCAGGAGAGTTGCTTGAACCCGGGAGGCGGAGGTTGCAGTGAGCAGAGATTGCGCCACTGCACTCCAGCCTGGGCGACAGAGCAAGACTCCATCTCAAAAAAAAAAAACAAAAAACAAAGATATCTTAGTGGTCAGGGGTGGTGGCTCACGCCTATAATCCCACCACTTTAGGAGGCCGATGAGGGCAGATCACCTGAGGTCAGGAGTTCGAGACCAGCCTGGCCAACATGGTGAAACCCCGTCTCTAGTAAAAATTTAAAAATTAGCCAGGCATAGTGGCAGGTGCCTGTAATCCCAGCTTCTCCCAAGGCTGAGGCAGGAGAATAGTTTGAACCTGGGAGAGAGGTTACAGTGAGCCAGGATGGCGCCACTACACTCCAGCCTGGTGACAATAGCAAGCTCTGTCACAAGAAAAAAACAAACCAACAAAAACCCTTAGTAAAGTCCAGCCCTGAATGGGGCACCCACCAACCTGTCCCCGGTTTCCCTTTCCAATGCTGAAATCTGTTATTTGTTTACTCAGCACAGGCACTCCCAGACAGCCCTTCCCCTCCCTCTGAATGTATCAACTCTTCTCTCGTTCTTGGCACCCTTCCCGAATTCCAGCCCAACCTCAGCCCTTCTCTGGAGCCTCCACCTTGCAGCCCGGCTCCTGTTTTTTTTTTTTTTTTTTGAGACGGAGTGTCACTTTGCTTGCTCTGTCGCCCAGGCTGGAGTGCAGTGGTGTGATCTCGGCTCCCTGCAACCTCTGCCCCAGGTTCAGGTGATTCTCCTGCCTCAGCCTCCCAAGTAGCTGGGATTACAGGCACCTGCCACCACACCTGGCTAATTTTTAAATTTTTACTAGAGACGGGGTTTCACCACGTTGGCCAGATGGTCTTGAACTCCTGACCTCAGGTGATCTGTCCTTGTCGGCTTCCCAAACTGCTGGGATGACAAGCGTGAGCCACCACACCTGACCACTAAGATATGTTTTTGTTTTTTTTTTGAGACGGAGTCTTGCTCTGTCGCCCAGGCTGGAGTGCAGTGGTGCGATCTTGGCTCCCTGCAACCTCTGCCCCAGGTTCAAGCGATTCTCCTGCCTCAGGCTCCTGAGTAGCTGGGACTACAGGTGCCCGCCACCACGCGCGGCTAAGTTTTTCTATTTTTAGTAGACACAGGGTTTCACCATGTTGGCCAGGCTGGTCTCGAGCTCCTGACCTCAAGTGATCCGCCCACTTCGACCTCCCAAACTGCTGGGATGACAGGCATGAGCCACAGCGCCCGGCCCTGCCCCGGCTCCTTTTGTCTCTCCTGCTATTCCAGGGTGAGCTGTCTCTCTCCCCACCGCCCCCCAAATTTATGTCCACCTGGAGTCTCAGAACATGACCTTATTTGAGAAGAGGGTTCTTGCTGATATAATTAACTCAAATGAGATTTTCTGGGAGCAGGATGGACCCTAAAGCCAATGACAGGTGTCTTTCTAAGAGACAGGAGAGGAGACACAGACACAGAGAAGGAGGCCACGTGGAGACGGAGGCAGAGACTGGAGTGATACAGCCACAAGCCCAGGGACGCCTGGAGCCCCCAGGAGCTGGGAGAGGTGGGAAGGACCCTCCCCTAGAACCTCCAGAGGGAACTGGATATAACTGTAGTGGATTAAACTGTGGCCCCAGAAAGATCTGTCCATGTCTTAATGCCCAGACCTGGAATAAGGCCTTATTCAGCAATAGGGTCTTTGCGGATGCGATTAAGCGAAGGAGCGTGAGTTGAGATCATCCTGGATTAGAGTGGGTCTTAATTGCAATGACAGGTGTCCTTCTAAGAGACAGAAAAGGAGAGACAGATGCAGAGGAGGAGGCCACGTGGAGACGGAGGCAGAGACTGGAGTGATGCCGCCACAAGCCCAGGGACACCTGGAGCCCCCAGGAGCTGGGAGAGGCAGGAAGGACCCTCCCTTAGAGCCTCCGGAGGGAGAGTGGCCCTGAAGAACTTGAATCTCAGACTTCTGGTCTCCACAGCTCTCCTCTCCTACTTCCTCCTCCAGGCTCAGAATTCACATCTTCTTTTTTTTGGAGATGGAGTCTCTTTCTGTCACCAGGCTGGAGTGCAGTGGCGCGATCTCGGCTCACTGCAACCTCCGCCTCCCGGGTTCAAACCATTCTCCTGGCTCAGCCTCCTGAGTAGCTGGGATTACAGGCACCTGCCATCATGTCCGGCTAATTTTTGTGTTTTTAGTAGAGACGGGGTTTCAGCTTCTTGGTCAGGCTGGTCTTGAACTCCTGACCTCAGGCAATCTGCCAGCCTCCCAAAGTGCTGAGATTACAGGTGTGAGCCACCATGCCTGGTGGGGGCCATTTTATTTATATATGTGTGTATGTATGTATTTATTTATTTATTTATTTTTGAGACAGTCTTGCTCTGTCGCCCAGGCTGGAGTGCAGTGGCGCGATCTCGGCTCACTGCAACCTCTGCCTCCCGGGTTCACGCCATTCTCCTGCCTCATCCTCCCGAGTAGCTGGGACTACAGGTGCCTGCCACCATGTCTGGCTAATTTTTGTATTTTTAGTAGAGACAGGGTTTCACCATATTGGTCAGGCTGGTCTTGAACTCCTGACCTGAGGTGATCCACCTGCCTCTGCCTCCCAAAGGGCTGGGACTACAGGTGTGAGTCATGCACCCGACAGGGGTCATTCTGAAAAACTCCTTGGGCTGGTGGCAGAGGAGGGAGGCAATTGGGAATAGCTTCAGAAATTTGCGGCGGGGGTGGCGGCGTTGGCAGGACTCAGGCCTGCACACGGCGAGAGGAACAGAAACAAGGATATGAGAAGGGGTGGTGGGTGAGTCTGGGAGATAGCACAGATGGGAGACACCCGAAACAGAACCTCCTTAACGCAGCAAGGCGTGCACCTGTGTGTGCAGACCCTCGTGTGTGTGCCGCACAGGCCAGGAGCACAGCCGACTTTTTGTTTCTTCTTTGAGACGGAGTCTCGCTCTATCGTCCAGGCTGGAGTGCAGTGGCATAATCTCGGCTCGCTGCAAGCTCCGCCTCCTGGGTTCAAGCAATTCTCCCGTCTCAGCCTCCCCAGTAGCTGGGATGACAGGCACCTGCCATCATGTTCAGCTTTTTTTTTTTTTTTGAGATGGAGTCTTGCTCTGTTGCCCAGGCTGGAGGGTGGTAGTGCGATCTCGGCTCACTGCAAGCTCTGCCTCCTGGGTTCACGCCATTCTCCTGCCTCAGCTTCCCGAGTAGCTGGGATGACAGGCACCTGCCATTATATCCAGCTATTTTTTTTTTTTTTTTTTTTTTGTGGAGATGGAGTCTTGCTCTGTCACCCAGGCTGGAGTGCAGTGTCGAGATCTCGGCTCACTGCTACCTCCGCCTCCCAGCTACTGGGGAGGCTGAGGCAGGAGAATCACTTGAACCCCGGGAGGCGGAGGTAGCAGTGAGCTGAGATCATGCCACTGCACTCCAGCCTGGGCGACACAGCAAGACTCCGTCTCAAAAAGAAAAAGAAAAACATGAGCTGGACATGATGGCAGGTGCCTGTAATCCCAGCTACTGGGGAGGCTGAGGCAGGAGAATGGCTTGAACCCAGGAGGCAGAGGTTGCAGTGAGCTGAGATCGTGCCACTGCACTCCAGCCTGGGTGACACAGCAAGACTCCTTCTCAAAAAAAAAAAAAAAAAAAGAAAACAAACAAAAAAAAAGGTGTCTCAGGGTTGAGCTCCCTCTGGAGGTTCTAGGGGAGGGTCCTTCCTGCCTCTCCCAGCTCCTGGGGGCTCCAGGCGTCCCTGGGCTTGTGGCCACATCACTGCAGTCTCTGCCTCCATCTCCACGTGGCCTTCTCCTCTGCGTCTGTGTCTCCTCTTCTGTGTCTTAGAAGGACACCTGTCGTTGCCTTTACGGTCCACCCCCCTCCAGAACGATCTCATCTCCAGATCCTTTATTTAATGACATCTACAAAGACCCCTTTGCCGTGAAAGAGGCATTTTCAGAGGTTCCAAGGATTGGGATGTGAACATCCTTCGGGGAGGCATTAGTGAGCCAATCACTCTCCCTGGCCCCTCTCCCTCCCACCCCACCCGCTATAGACCGTGATGTCCCAGCCCATCCAGCCTGCATTTGCCTGGGGTGAATTAAACTGGTAGTAGTCAGCAGGGCACCGAGGCTCAGGCCTGTAATCCCAGCACTTTGGGAGGCTGAGGCGGGTGGATTGCCTGAGCTCAGGAGTTCGAGACCAGCCTGGGCAACACGGTGAAACCCCGTCTCTACAAAAATACGAAAAATGAGCCGGGCATGGTGGTGAGTGCCTGTGATCCCAGCTACTCAGGAGGCTGAGACAGGAGAATCGCTTGAACTCGGGAGGTGGAGGTTGCAGTGAGCCCAAATCACACCACTGCACTCCAGCCTGGGTGACAGTGAGACTCCATCTCAAAAAGCAACAACAAAAAAAGAAATCTCAGAGACTCAGCCCCACTCTGGGTGACAGAGCGAGACTCCATCTCAAAAAAAAAAAAAAAGAAATCTCAGAGACTCAGCCCCACTCTGGGTGACAGAGTGAGACTCCATCTCAAAAAAAAAAACAAAAAAAAGAAATCTCAAAGAGTCAGCCCCACTTCCCCAGGGATCCCAGGAGTGAGGGGGCTGCAGACCCTGCGACCAGATGCGTTTTCGCTGGGAAAGTTCGCCAGGAAAGCCCCTCATCTCAGGGGAATTCCACGGGCAATACTGGGGTCACGGAAACCAGGCCTGCCTGGGTTGGACAGTAAAGGCTGCCCGGAGGCAGGAACTAGCCCCACAGGCCCCTGCAACACCCTCCTAGGGATGGCGTCGCTGAGACCTTCCATGGCCAGTGGGTCTCTCAGACTGCGTGCTGACTCTTTGCTCTTACCCTGGCTTCTAAGAGGGTGGACGTGCAGGTCTGTCCCGGGGAAATGAGGCACCCTCCAGCCCCCCACCCTCCCCCCACTGTGAGGCTGACTCCTGGTTCCCGGGTCCTGCAATGTGGCTGGTTCTGCCACTGCTCAGAGCCCCCCAGGGCAGGGGCCACGGTTGCTGGCAGCTGCAAAACCGACCCACTTCTGCCTGAACTTGACATACCATCCCCTGGGGTACTGTTCAAAGGGGTCGTGGGGATGAGGGGCTCCAACTATGCTCAGTTTTATTTATTTATATACTTTTTGAGATGGAGCCTCACTCTGTCGCCAGGCTGGAGGGCAGTGGTGTGATCTCGGCTCACTGCAAGCTCTGCCTCCCGGGTTCAAGCGATTCTCCTGCCTCAGCCTCCTGAGTAGCTGGGATCACAAGCACCCGCCACCACGCCCGGCTAATTGTTGTATTTTTAGTAGAGACGGGGTTTCACCGTGTTGGTCAGGCTGGTCTCAAACTCCTGATCTCAGGGGATCCGCCTGCCTCGGCCTCTTGAGCCACTGTGCCTCACCTGATATTTTTATTTTTTATTATTTTATTTTTATTTATTTTTTTTGAGATGTAGTTTTGCTTTCGTTGCCCAGGCTGGAGTGCAGCGGCTCTATGTAGGCTCACCTCAACCTCCGCCTTCCCGGTTCAAGCGATTCTCCTGCCTCAGCCTCCCGAGTAGCTGGGACTACAGGCGCCCGCCACCACGCCTGGCTAATTGTTGTATTTTTAGTAGAGACGGGGTTTCACCATGTTGGTCAGGCTGGTCTCGAACTCCTGACGTCGTGATCTGCCCACAGGCTGTTTGGGAAACTTGTCGATCTTTCCTGCAATTTTCTCTTCCTGGAGTAAAATACAGCTTTTTTTTTTTTTTGAGACAGAG
This sequence comes from Hylobates moloch, assembly GCF_009828535.3. Classification (NCBI taxonomy): domain Eukaryota; kingdom Metazoa; phylum Chordata; class Mammalia; order Primates; family Hylobatidae; genus Hylobates; species Hylobates moloch. Next base: position 170,221 of record NW_026652350.1, on the reverse strand, counting down.
TCTCGCTCTGTCACCCAGGCTGGAGTGCAGTGGCGTGATCTCGGCTCACTGCAAGCTCTGCCTCCCAGGTTCACGCCATTCTCCTACCTCAGCCTCTCCGAGTAGCTGGGACTACAGGCGCCCACCACCACGCCCGGCTAATTTTTTGTATTTTTAGTAGAGATGGGGTTTCACCGTAGTCTCGATCTCCTGACCTCGTGATCTGCCCGCCTCGGCCTCCCAAAGTGCTGGGATTACAAACGTGAGCCACCGCGCCCGGCAAAATACAGCTTTTTGGTAACTGTACTGGGTTGAATGGTGTCCGCCCCCCACAAAATTCACATCCACCTGTGAATAGGATCTTAATTGGAAATAGGATCTTAATTGGAAATAGGGTCTTTGCAGATGTCATTAAGGGATCTGAAGATGAGATCATGCTGGATTAGGGTGGGTCCTTAATGCAATGACAGGTGTCCTTCTAAGAGACAGAAGAGGAGACACAGACACAGAGGAGAAGGCCATGTGGAGACGGAGGCAGAGACTGGAGTGATGCAGCCACAAGCCCAGGGACGCCTGGAGCCCCCAGGAGCTGGGAGAGGCAGGAAGGATCCTCCTCTAGGGCCTCCAGAAGGAACTGTATATAATTGTAGTGGGTTGAACTATAGCCTGCTCAAAAGCTCCATCTGTATCCCTTACCCCCCAGAACCTGTGGATGGGACCTTATTTGGAAATAAAGGTCTTTGAAGATGTCATTAAGTGAAGGATCTGGAGATGAGATCATCCTGGATTAGGGTGGGTCCTTAATGCAATGACAGGTGTCCTTCTTTCTAAGAGACAAAAGAGGAGACACAGACACAGAGCAGGAGTCCACATGGAGACGGAGGCAGAGACTGGACTGATGGGGCCACAAGCCCAGGGATGCCTGGAGCCCCCAGGAGCTGGGAGAGGCGGGAAGGACCCTCCCCTAGGGCCTCTGGAGGAAGCACCACCGTGAGACACCTTGACCTCACACTCCTGGTCTCCAGGATGGCAGAAGGATGAATCTCTGTGGTTGCCATTCTCTACCTTGTCATCTTTCATTACAGCCACTTCGAGGCATTCCCAACCTCCTCCTGCACACGCTGTGATCTCTGCCTTCTCAGAACCCGCCGGCCACAGAAACGGTCTCAGACTGACTTCCCAGGCTTTGGTAGTTTTATTATTATTTATTTTGAAATTTTATGTATGTATGTGTGTATTTATGTATTATTTATGTATTTATTTATTTATTTCGAGGTGGAGTTTTGCTCTTGTCGCCCAGGCTGGAGGGCAGTGGCGTGATCTCGGCTCACTGCAAGCTCCACCTCCCGGGTTCAAGCGATTCTCCTGCCTCAGCCTCCCTGAGTAGCTGGGATGACAGGCACCTGCCACCACGCCCGGCTAATTGTTGTATTTCTAGTAAACGTGGGGTTTCACCCTGTTGGCCAGGCTGGTCTCGAACTCCTGATCTCAGGGGATCCGCCTGCCTCGGCCTCACAAAATGCTGGGATTACAGGCGTGAGCCACCGTGCCTTGCCTGATATTTTTATTTTTATTATTTTATTTATTTTTATGTATTTTTTTGAGATGAAGTTTTGCTCTTGTTGCCCAGGCTGGAGTGTAGTGGCGCGATCTCGGCTCACTGCAACCTCCGCCTCCCGGGTTCAAGTGATTCCCCTCCCTCAGCCTCCCGAGTAGCTGGGATTACAGGTGCCACACCACCACGCCTGGCTAATTTTGTTGTATTTTTAGTAGAGACAGGGTTTCACCATCTTGGCCAGGCTGGTCTTGAACTCCTGACCTCGTGATGAGAGGATACATTTGTACAGATTTAAGTCCCCCAGTTTTGTATTTTTTTAGTAGAGACGGGGTTTCACCGTCTTGGCCAGGCTGGTCTTGAACTCCTGACCTCGTGATGAGAGGATACATTTGTACAGATTTAAGCCCCCCAGTTTGTGATCTGTTCTTCCAGAAGCCCCAGGAGACTAATACGGGCTGAATGGGATACAGGTGGGAGGGAGGGACGCTGGACCAAGACAGGATGGTGGCAGAGTCCACAGCACGAAATCAAACCAGAGTCCCCCTCTAGGACCAGGATTCACTGTGGGCGTCTCCACGGAGCCACGTCTGTCCCACACCCTGTGGGAACTGACATGCGTGGCTGGATTTGGGTGGGGCATCTCTGCCACCTTGGCGGGAACCATTCTACCCCGGGAATCAGGAGAGGGAGACGCCGGCGTCGTGGGACCCAGAACTCATAATGGACCTTCCACACGTGCGTGTTGAGGACACCCCACCCTAGCAATGAGCTCATCATTTAGAAGCATTCAGCCGCCTGGCCTCATTCCTCCGATTTACCTGCAGGGTCACCTGTGTGTGTTACCTGTGAGATCACCTGTGTGGGTCACCTGTGTAAAAAGTCTGTCTGAGGCCGGGCGTGGTGACTCACGCCTGTAATCCCAGCACTTTGGGAGGCCGAGGCGGGTGGATCGCAAAGTCAGGAGATCGAGACCATCCTGGCTAACGTGGTGAAACTCTGTCTCTACTAAAAATACAAAAACGAAATTAGCCGGGCATGGTGGCGGGCACCTGTAGTCTCAGCTACTCGGGAGGCTGAGGCAGGAGAATGGTGTGAACCCGGGAGGTGGAACTTTCAGTGAGCCGAGACTGCGCCACTGCATTCCAGCCTGGGCAACAGAGCGAGACTCCGTCTCAAAAAAAAAAGTCTGTCTAAGGTCAACGATTGGAAGTCACCTGTGTTTTCACCCGGGTTAGGCACCTGTATGGGTCTCCTGTGTGAGTTTATCTGTGTGGTCATTGTGTGTGGGGTCACCTGTGTAGGTCACCTTTGTAAAAAAACTTTCTGAGGTCTATTTGAGGTCACCTGTATTTTCACCTGGGTTAGGTAACCTGTGTGAGATTATCTGTGTGGTCACTTGTGTGGGTCACCTGTGCAAAGGATCGGCCTGAGGTCATCTATATGAGGTCCCCTGTGTGGGTCACCTGTGTGAGGTCACCTATGACTGGGTGGGATACCCGTGGGAAAGGTCTGTCTGAAGCCATCTATATGAGGTCCCCTGTGTGAGCTCACCTTTGTGAGTCACCTGTGTGAGGTCACCTCTATAATAGATCTGTCTGAGGTCATCTCTATGAGGTCACCTGTTGGCCACCTGTGTTAGATGACCTATATTGGTCAGTTGTGTGAGATCATCTGTGTGGTCACCCGTGTGAGGTCACCTATGAGGTTACCTGTGTGAGGTCACCTGTTTAAAACATCTGTCTGAAGTCATCTATATGGGTCACCTGTGTGGTGGGTCACCTGTGTGAGGTCACCTGTTTAAAACATCTGTCTGAAGTCATCTATATGGGTCACCTGTGTGGTGGGTCACCTGTGTGAGGTCACCTATGAGACCACCTGTGTGAGGTTTATTTTTTATTTTTTTTATTTTTTGAGACGGAGTCTCGCCCTGTCACCCAGGCTGGAGTGCAGTGGTGCGATCTCGGCTCACTGCAAGCTCTGCCTCCCGGGTTCATGCCATTCTCCTGCCTCAGCCTCCTGAGTAGCTGGGACTACAGGCACCCGCCACCATGCCCGGCTAATTTTTTGTGTTTTTAGTAGAGACGGGGTTTCACCATGTTGACCAGGATGGTCTTGATCTCCTGACCTCGTGATCTGCCCGCCTTGGCCCCCCAAAGTGCTGGGATTATAGGCGTGAGCCACCGCACCCGGCCGCTGTCTGCAGGTCTTGAAAGGGACCAGAATGGGTCAATCCAAAATATGCCAAATTGGGGCTGAGCACGATGGCTTAGCCTATAATCCCAGCACTTTGGGAGGCCGAGGAGGGCGGGTCACCTGAGGTCAGGGGTTCAAGACCAGCCTGGCCAACATGGTGAAACCCCATGTCTGCTCAGAAAAATTACAAAAATTAGCTGGACGTGGTGGCGTCTGCCTGTAATCCCAGCTACTTGGGAGGCAGAGGCAGGGGAGTCGCTTGAACCTGGGAAGTGGAGGTTGCAGTGAGCTGAGATCGCGTCACTGTACTCGAACTTGGGTAACAGAGTGAGACTCTGTCTCAAAACAAACCAACAGAAAAACAGAGATCATAAGGTTGACAAAACAGGCTGGGTGCAGTGGCTCATGCCTGTAATCCCAGCACTTTGGGAGGCCGAGGTAGGTGGATCACAGGGTCAGGAGTTCGAGACCATCCTGGCCAACATGGCGAAACCCCGTCTCTACTAAAATCCAAAAAAAAAAAAAAAAAGAAAAAAATATTAGCTGGGCATGATGGTGGGTGCCTGTAGTCCCAACTACTCAGGAGGCTGAGGCAGGGGAATCGCTGAAACCCAGGAGGCAGAGGTTACTGTGAGCCAAGACCACGCCACTGCACTCCGGCCTGGGTGACAGCGTGACACTCCGTCTCAGAAAAAAAAAAAAAAATAGCCACATTGGCATACAAATTATTCTGAACTGAGGCATTTGCGAATCAACAGATCTAGAAAGAACCTTCTTGGAGCTTCCCTTTTCTGACTAAAAGCAGAAACCTCTGAGAAATGATGAGTGTTGTAAATTCTCTCTCTGGGGAAGTTTTATGACCATGAGGAAGACATATTAGCCGGCTGCAGTGGCTCACGCCTGTCATCCCAGCACTTTGGGAGGCCGAGGCTAGTGGATCACCTGAGGTCAGGAGTTCAAGACCAGCCTGGAAACATGGTGAAACCCCGTCTCTACTAAAAATACAAAATTAGCCGGGCGCAGTGGCGTGCACCTGTCATCCCAGCTACTTGGGAGGCTGAGGCAGGAGGATCGCTTGAACCCAGGAGGTGGAGGTTGCAGTGAGCCAAGATTGCACCATTGCACTCCAGCCTGGGCAACAAGAGCAAAACTCCGTCTCCAAAAAAAAAAAAAAAAAAAAAAATATCTGCACAAACAAACGTTATTTAAATAGCCCTTATCTTCCATTAATTTTCCCCATATACTCACCTTTCCACAATTTATTTCCCACAGAAGCTCAAACCTGCTATTCTTTGCCTGGTTACCTCCACAATGTATTGCTGTTTGTTAAAATGATATATAAGACCTGAACCTAATTGCTTCTCCAGGAGTGCTTTTTCTTTTATATTAACACCCCATGCATGTACAAATTAAAAATTGAGCCGGCCGCGGCGGCTCACACCTGTAATCCCAGCACTTTGAGAGGCCGAGGCTGGAGGATCACGAGGTCAGGAGCTCGAGACCACGGTGAAACCCCGTCTCTACCAAAAATACAAAAAATAAGCTGTGCACAGTGGCGGGCGCCTGTGGTCCCAGCTACTCGGGAGGCTGAGGCAGGAGAATCACTTGAACCTGGAAGGCAGAGCTTACAGTGAGCCGAGATCTCGCCACTGCACTCCGGCCTGGGCGACAGAGCAAGACTCCGTCTCAAAAAAATAAATAAATAAAAAAAATTGAAATCAAATTGGTGTGCTTTTCTTCTGTGAATCTGACTTTTGTCAGTTTAATTCGCAGGCCCCGTGCACAGAACTTAATAGTGTAGAAGACAACGGTTTCTTTCCTTCCCTGCACTGCTAAGTGCAAGATGGCTGTGAAGTGCCTTATGGGGAAAATACGTGTGTTGGAGAAGCTTCTTTCAGATATGAGTGACAGTGATGGTGGCTGTGAGCTCGGTTTGAATGCACCAACAATACATGTTAAGGAAGGTGTCTCTTATTTTATTTTATTTTTTTTGGGACAGAGTCCCACTTTGTTGCCCAGGCTGGAGTGCAATGGTGTAATCTCAGTTCACCGCAACCTCTGCCTCACGGGATTCAAGTGATTCTCCTGCCTCAGCCTCCCCAGTAGCTAGGATTACAGGCAGGCACCACCATGCCTGGCTATTTTTTTGTATTTTAGTAAAGACGGGGTTTCACCCTGTTGACCAGGCTGGTCTCGAACTCCTGACCTCGGGTGATCCACCCTTGGCCTCCCAGAGTGCTGGGATTACAGGTGTGAGCCACCACGCCCAACCAAATAAGGTGTCTTTTTTTTTTTTTT
>NW_026652350.1:151929-164093 GCF_009828535.3 Hylobates moloch | reverse complement strand
TCCTTCCTTCCTTCCTTCCTTCTTTCTCTCTCTCTCTTTCTTTCTTTCTTTCCCTGATGTCCCCTGCAAAAGCACAGCTGCTGATATCACCCAAAGCCGTGGATTCCAGGAGTCCCTGGGAATTCAGTCAGCAGCTCCTAAATGATGAGTTGAACTGAACCTACAGTCAAGACCTGTTCTCCAGATTTAAAGTAAATACGCAAGACTGACCCTTTATGTGTGTGCGATGTCAAACACTCAAGTCTCGTCATAGTTTTCCCGCAAAATTATAAGGTGCCAATCTTGGGAGATATCTTGGTGAGCTCTGTGCAGTAAAGAGTTAACTCAGGCCAGGCGCGGTGGCTCATTCCTGTAATCCCAGCACTTTGGGAGGCCAAGGTGGGTCGATCATGACGTCAGGAGTTCAAGACCAGCCTGGCCAAGATGGTGAAACCCCATCCCTGCTAAAAATACAAAAATCGTCCGGGCATGGTGGTGGACGCCTGTAATCTCAGCTACTCGGGAGGCTGAGGCAGAGAATGGCTTGAACCCAGGAGGCGGAGGTTGCAGTGAGCCAAGATCACACCACTGCACTCCAGCCTGGGCAACAGAGTGAGACTCCATCTCAAAAAAAAAAAAAAAAAAGGCCAGGCTCAGTGGCTCACACCTGTAATCTCAGCACTTTGGGAGCCTGAGGCAAGCAGATCATGAGGTCAGGAGATTGAGACCATGCTGGCTAACACAGTGAAACCCCGTCTCTACTAAAAATACAAAAAAAATTAGCCAGGCATGGTGGCTGGCACCTGTAGTCCCAGCTTCTCTGGAAGCTGAGGCAGGAGAATGGCATGAACCCGGGAGGTGGAGGTTGCAGTGAGCCGAGATCCCGCCACTGCACTCCAGCCTTGGAGACAGAGTGAGACTCCGTCTCAAAAAAAAAAGAAAAATCAGGCCAGGCATGGTGGCTCACGCCTGTAATCCCAGCACTTTGGGAGGCTGAGGCGGGCAGATCACCTGAGGTCAAGGGTTCAAGACCAGCCTGGCCAACATGGTGAAACCCCATCTCTACTAAAAATACAAAAAAAGGCCGGGCGCGATGGCTCACACTTGTAATCCCAGCACTTTGGGAGGCCGAGGTGGGCAGATCACGTGGTCAGGAGATCGAGACCATCCTGGCTAACATAGTGAAACCCCGCCTCTACTAAAAATACAAAAAATTAGCCAGGCGTGGTGGCGGGCACCTGTAGTCCCAGCTACTCGGGAGGCTGAGGCAGGAGAATGGCGTGAACCCAGGAGGCAGAGCTTGAAGTGAGCCGAGATCTGCCACCGCACTCCAGCCTGGGCAACAGAGCGAGACTCCGTCTCAAAAAAAAAAAAAAAAATTAGCTGGATGTGGTGGCACATGCCTGTAATCCCAGCTACACGGGAGGCTGAGGCAGGAGAATCTCTTGAACCTGGGAGGTGGAGGTTGCAGTGAGCCAAGATCCCGCCATTGCACTCCAGCCTGGGCAACAAGAGTGAAACTCAGTCTCAAAAGAAAAAAGAAAGAAAAAAGAAATGATATGACTGTGTGTCACAGAAGTTAGGCAGTTTGCCTGGAGTCTCATGGTAAATGGAAGTCACATACAGGCTTCCAGATTCCAAGTCTGGATGTTTCCCATAAAATCATAAGGTAACCTAACAGTTGTTCAGGTTGCAAAACCATGAACAAAAAAGCAATTTCTCTCAGGTCCTATCCAACCAATAAGCCCTGCTACAAACTCTTTTTCTTTTTCTTTCTATTTTTGAGACAGAGTGTCACTCTTGTCACCCAGGCTGGAGTGCAGTGGTGCCATCTCGGCTCACTGCAAGCTCCACCTCCTGGGTTCACACCATTCTCCTGCCTCAGCCTCCCGAGTAGCTGGGACTACAGGCACCCGCCACCACGCCTGGCTAATTTTTCTTTTTCTTTTTAGTAGAGACGGGGTTACACCATGTTAGCCAGGATGGTGTCGATCTCCTGACCTCGTGATCTGCCTGCCTCGGGCTCCCAAAGTGCTGGGATTACAGGCGTGAGCCACCGCGCCTGGCCAACAAGGCTGTTTCTTTCACACAAACCGGGTTCTTCTCATCCTTCAAGTCTCATCTCAGCCTCCCATGAGCAAGCTATTTATATTTGGTGTTTTCTCCATGGAATACAACTCAGCCATAAAACAGAACGAAATAATGACCTTTGCAGGAACTCGGATGGAGTTGGAGGCCGCTGTTTTCAGTGAAGTAACTCAGGAATGAAAAACCATATATTGGATATTCTCACTTATAAGTGGGAGCTGAGATATGAAGATGCAAAGACATACGAATGATACAATGAATTTTGGGGACTCAGGGTGAAATGTGGGAGGTGGGTAAGAGATAAAAGACTCCAAAAAAAAAAAGAAAAAGAGAAAGAGAAAGAAAGGCCGGGCACGGTGGCTCACGCCTGTAATCCTGGCACTTTGGGAGGCTGAGGCAGGCAGATCGTCCTAGGTCAGGAGTTCGAGACCAGCCTGCCCAACATGATAAAATCCCGTCTCTACTAAAAAACACAAAAATTAGTCAGGTGTGGTAGCAGCCACCATAATCCCAGGTACTCAGGAGGCTGAGGCAGAAGAATTGCTTGAACTGGGAAGGTGGAGGGTGCAGTGAGCCGAGATTGTGCCACTATACTCCAGCCTGGGTGACCGATGCAAACTCTGTCTCAAAAATAAATAAATAAAATAAAATAAGTCTTTGAAAAGACTCCACATTGAATACAGTGCACACTGCTCGGCTGACAGGTGTAACAATTCTCCGAATTCACCACTGAAGCACTTACCTGGTTGGGCACAGTGGCTCATGCCTGCAATCCCAGCACTTTGGGAGGCCAAGGCAGGCAGATCACCTGAGGTTGGGAGTTCAAGACCAGCCTGGCCAACATGGTGAAACCCTGTCTCTACTAAAAATACAAAACTAGCCGGGTGTGGTGGCGGGTGCCTGTAATTCCAGCTACTTGGGAGGCTGAGGCAGGAAAATCGCTTGAACCCAGGACGGGGAGGTTGCGGTGAGCTGAGATTGCACCATTGCACTCCAGCCTATAATCCCAGCACTTCAGGAGGCCGAGGTGGGCGGATCACCTGAGGTCGGGAGTTCGAGACCAGCCTGGCCAACATGGTGAAACCCCGTCTCTACTAAAAATACAAAAATTAGCCAGGCGTGGTGGTGGGCGCCTGTAATCTCAGCTACTCGGGAGGCTGAGGCAGGAGAATCGCTTGAACCCAGGAGGTGGAGGCTGCAGTGAGCCGAGATCGTGCCACTGCACTCCAGACTGGGTGACAGAGCGAGACTCTGTATAAAAAATAATAGTAATAATAATTGTAAGAAAACTATACCTACACCCAGCTTTCCATCCATCATGAATAACAGACAGTGTTGACCTGAGGGCGTTGTCAGGAGCGAGAAGGAAACCACGTCACACCGTCATGATTTCCCAGAAGCATCCAGTTCCCCTGGAGAAGCCGTGAGACACATCTCTGCTTCCCGACAGACACAAACACACCTTCCTGGAAGTCAATCTGTTCTTCGTCCTGGAATGAGAAGTGCTGCTTTGCCGTCTGCACCACTTCTGGGATGTCAAAAATGGTGACCTTACATCTAGGGTACAGAGACACGCATTCCTTAGCCAGAGCTCCAGAGCCACCTGGAAGGGGACACAGCATGTTTGACCCTCAGAGATGAACCTGGGAGACGTCGCTCACCCCCCACAGAACATGGACTCATGAAGGGTCCAACCCAGGAACTTGGGTCCTTCCGCCATGTCTGGTCTTTTTTTTCTTTTTATTATACTTTAAGTTCTGGGGTACATGTGCAGAACAGGCAGGTTTGTTACATAAGTATCCATGTGCCATGGTGGTTTGCTGCACCCATCAACCCGTCACGTACATTAGGTATTTCTCCTAATGCTCTCCCTCCGCAAGTGCCCCAGCCCCCGACAGTCCCCAGAGTGTGATGTTCCCCTTCCTGTGTCCATGAGTTCTCATTGTTCAATTCCCACCTATGAGTGAGAGCATGCGGTGTTTGGTTTTCTGTCCTTGTGATAGTTTGCTGAGAATGATGGTTTCCAGCTTCATCCATGTCCCTGCAAAGGACATGAACGCATCCTTTTTTTTTTTTGAGATGGAGTCTCGCTCTTTCACCCAGGCTGGAGTGCAGTGGCGCGATCTTGGCTCACTGCAAGCTCTGCCTCCCGGGTTCACGCCATTCTCCTGCCTCAGCCTCCCGAGTAGCTGGGACTACAGGTGCCCGCCACCACGCCCGGCTAAATTTTTTTTTGTATTTTTAGTAGAGATGGGGTTTCTCCGTGTTACCCAGCATGGTCTCAATCTCCTGACCTTGTGATCCGCCCGCCTCGGCCTCCCAAAGTGCTGGGATGACAGGCATGAGCCACCGCACCCAGCCAAACTCATCCTTTTTTATCCACCATGTCTGATCTTGACGATGACACGATTGTCTACAGGCCCCTGAGTTCAGGTGGTCTTCCTGGCTGGGCTGACCCAAGCTCCAAGCTTCCAAATGGCCATGGAACTGTGTGCTCTTGAAGCCGGCGCACCTGTCCAGCCAAGGGTGGCCAACAGCTAAGAGAAGGACACAGTAACAAGCTCCATTCAGAAGCCCATATAAGTCGTGCGCGCAAAATCCATTGTGGGCCACAGAGACCTCCAGCCCTGTGCTCCTTGTCCATTATTTCCATAGAAAGTCAGTCTTTTTATTTATTTATTTATTTTCAGACAGACTCTGGCTCTGTCACCCAGGCTGTAGGGCAGTGGTGTGATCTCCGCCCACTGCAACCTCCGCTTTCCGGGTACAAGCGATTCTCCCGCCTCAGCCTCCTGAGTACCTGGGATGACAGGCACCTGCCACCACGCCTGGCTAAGTTTTTGTATTTTTAGTAGAGACGGGTTTTCACCATGTTGGTCAGGCTGGTCTCAAATCCTGACCTTGGGATCCACCCGCCTCAGCCTCCCAAAATGCTGGGATTACAGGCGTGAGCCACCGTGCCCAGCCTTTGTTTGTATTTTTAGTAGAGATGGGGTTTCACCACGTTGGCCAGGATGGTCTCGAACTCCTGACCTCAGGAGATGCACCCGCCTCGGCCTCCCAAAGTGCTGGGATGACAGGCGTGAGCCACCACACCCGGTCTACTTGTTCATTATTTTCTTACCAAGCTGCTCCCCAGGCAGGGGGTATCCTGAACTCTCTCTATCCCTACTCACAGTGACTAAAACTAATAAACTTGGAGACCCTCCTCACGCTGCAGAGGGCCTTCTACCAGCCAGGGGCTGTGCTGAGTGATCCACTGAGTCACAGGAGGCAGATAGGGTGGGTGGATCACAGTCTGGAGTGCGACAGCCCTATGGGGTAGAGCAGGTGCTTCAGGGGCGAGCCCGGGGTTGGCGGGTTTGTATTTGAAAAGCAAGCTCAGCCTGGATGTGGTGGCTCACGCCTGTAATCCCATCACTCTGGGAGGCCGAGGCAGGTGGACTGCACGAGCCCAGGAGTCTGAGACCAGCCAGGGCAACATAGAGACACTCAGTCTCTACAAAAAAGTTTTAAAATGAGCTAGGCGTGGTGGCTCACGCCTGTAATCCTGGCACTTTGGGAGGCCAAGGCCGGTGGATCATGAGGTCAAGAGATCAAGACCAACCTGGCCAACACGGCAAAACCTCGTCTCTATTAAAAAATACAAAAATTAGCCTCGCATAGTGGTGAGCACCTGTAATCCCACCTACTCGGGAGGCTGAGGCAGGAGAATCGCTTGAACCCGGGAGGCAGGGGTTGCAGTGAGCCGAGATCGCGCCACTGCACTCTAGCCTGGGTGACAGAGTGAGACTCTGTATCAAAAAAAAAATTAGCCGGGCGTGGTGGCAGGCACCTGTAATCCCAGCCACTCGGGAGGCTGAGGCAGGGGAATTGCTTGAAACCGGGAGGCAGAGGTTGCAGTGAGCCGAGATCGCGGCACTGCACTACAGCCTGGGTGACAGAGTGAGACTCCATCTCAAAAAAAAAAAATAATAATAATAATTAGCCCGGTGTGGTGGCAGGTGCTGTAATCCCAGCTACTCGGGAGGCTGAGGCAGGAGAATTGCTTGAACCCAGGAGGCAGAGGTTGCAGTGAGCCAAGATTACACCACTGCACTCCAGCCTGGGCAATGGAGCAAGATTCCATCTTAAAAAAAAAGAAGAGAAAAAGAAACGTGTGCTTGCAGAGGAGATGTTTGCTGACTCTAGGAAGTGCCCAGTGCTGGGTGGAGTGATTCCTCTAAGACCAGCAAGGCTGCACATGTCAAAGCATCAGAATGCAGAAAATAAAAGACACAAATAACACATACCCCACACAGAATACGAGATGCAGCTCCGAGGTTTTGGGGGTGGGGGCTACTTACCAAGCATCAGAATGCAGAAAATAAAAGATATTGCTGAGCTGGTCATGGTGGGTCATGCCTGTCAACCCAGAACTTTGGGAGGCCGAGGTGGGTGGATCACAAGGTCAAGAGATCGAGACCAGCCTGGCCAAGATGGTGAAACCCCATCTCTACTAAAAATACAAAAAATTAGCTGGGTGTGGCAGCTTGCACCTGCAGGCTACTCAGGAGGCTGAGGCAGCAGAATTGCTTGAACCCAGGAGGTGGTGGTTGCAGTGAGCTGAGATCGTGCCACTGCACTCCAGCCTGGGCGACAGAGCAAAACTCCATCTCAAAAAAAAGACATTGCTAACACACTCTCCATAGAGAACAGGAGACACAGCTCTGAGGTTTTGGGGGCAGGGGGTACTTACCAAGCATCAGAATTGAGAAAGTAAAAGGCATTTATAACACATTCCCCATACAGAACAGGAGCCACACCTCCGACGTATTAGGGGTGAGGGGTACTTACCACCGAGGTCACACATAAGTGGGAACACTGACAGGTCAAAGGCGGTCAGCACGCTTCTCCCGTTGACGCTCCAGACCTCCTGCAGAGCTTGCATGAACTGTAGCCGCTCGCCCTCGGACCTGGCGTGCAAAACCACACTTGTCAAGATGGTGAGGACTGGGGCAAGCGTCAGAGCGAGGGCATACGTAACCCCCTGTTGAGAAAGGAGCTGTACCCCACAGGTGCACCTGCGAGCGTTGCATTTGTGAAATGGAACAGAAGTAATTCGGGATGGGGGAACCGTGGGTCAGCCACCAAAGTGTGCCCAGCTCCGGGAAACCTGGAGTTGAGTCAGAACGGATGATTGTTCTTTGGATGGGAAGGGATTTCTACCCGAAGAGGAGTTTAGATGTTTTCTAAGAGGAAAGTCAATAATATGTCCCCCCACCCACAGAGCTCAGCTCCAGAGGACAAATCCGGGAATGGGAGTAGGGGGTCCACACATCCTGGGGCAGGGGCCCCAGAAGGTGGGAATTCAGGTGGCAGGTGAGATGGAGCCAAGAAGGACGACTCCCTCTCTCCTCCTATCCCCTCCGCAGAGCCTGCTGTAGGGGTTTGCCTCAGAGGAGCGAGGGCTGAAAAGTTTCCTCTTAGGTACCAGGGTCACTATTTAGGTGATGGACACACTAAAAGCCCAGGCTCCATGCTGCAACATGTAAGCATGGAAGAGACGGGTACCTGTGCCCACTAAACAGATACACATATTCACATATACATACACGTGTGTGTGTGTATATATATATATATATATATATACATATATATATAAAGAAAGAAAGGAAGGAAGAAGAAAGAAAGAAAGAAAGGAAGGAGGGAGGGAGGGTGTGAGGGAAGGAAGGAAGAAAGAAAGAAAGGAATGAGGGTGTGAGGGAAGGAAGGAAAGAAGGAAGGAAGGAAGAAAGAAGGAAGGAAGGGATGGGTGACGGAGGGAGGAAAGGAGAGAGAGTGGGTCAGAGGGACGGAAGGAAGGATGAAGGGACAGAGGGACAGAAGGAAGGGAGGGAGGGAAGGAGAGAGGGTGGGTCAGAGGGACGGAAGGAAGGATGAAGGGACACAGGGACAGAAGGAAGGGAGGGAGGGAAGGAGAGAGGGAGGGAGGAAGGAAGAAAGGATGGAAGGTAGGAAAAAAAGAGACGGCAAGCAAGAAAGATAAAAAGAAAGAGAGGAAGGAAGGCGGGCAGAAAGAAAGAGGAAGGAATGAAAGAAGGAAGAAGAAAGAAAGAAAGAAAAAGAAAGAAAGAAAGGGAGAAAAAAGGGAGAAAAAGAGAGAAAACTATGGGGCATGAAAACAGAGAAGACGAGAAAAAGGAGAAGACGGGAGAGGAGGAGAGAGGCAGGGGAAGGGAGGGGAAGGGAGAGGTGGAAACAAAAAGAGAGGAGAGACGGGAAGAGAAAGAAAGGAGCAAAGAGAGGAGAAAGGAAGAAGAAAGGAGAAAGGGGATGGGAGGGAGAAGGAGAGGAGAGGAGAGACGGAAGAAGAGAGAGGAGACAAGAGAGGGAAGATGGGAGAGAGGAGCGGGAAGGTGCAGAGGAAAAGAGAGGAGAGGAGAGAAGGAAAAGGAGAGAAAGAGAGGAGGATGGAAGAGGAAAAGAGACGGAACAGGACGGAAGGAGAGGGGAGGTGAGGGGAGGGGAGAGGAGGGGAGGAGAGGAGAGGCTGGGGGGGCAGGCGAACCACTCAGGCATCCCCTTGTCCTTCATACCCTTCCCCACTCCATGCCTCAGCCAGCTGGAACACTGGACGGACCCATCAATTCCCCTCCATCTGGGAATTCTAGGTAAGAGCTTCAGGCGAAGGCCAAAGCTGTGTCCACGTCCACAGAGCAAAGTGAAGAGCTGAGGTCTCACCCAGCCTCACCTTCACCTGTGACCAAATCAAAAACTGGGCCTCTATTTTCTTTTCTTTCTTTCTTTTTTTTTTTTTTTTTTGAGACAGAGTTGACAGGTGTGAGCCACCATGGCCAGGCTGTTTACTGCTTTAGACAGGGAGATAAAAGAAAAAACCAACGAACCAACTGTGAGTCTCTAATGCCAAGATGTCACTGTGTAGGGAATCCCTGACGGCTTTTTTTTAGATAGAGTCTCACTACTTCGCCCAGGCTGGTGTTTCGAACTCCCGGGCTCAAGCGATCCTCCTGTCTCAGCTTCCTGAGTAGCTGGGACTACAGGCTCGCACCACTGTGCTTGGATAGTCTAAGAAAGATTTTTTTTTAGAGATGGGTGTCACTACATTGCCCAGGCTACTATTTCAAACTCCTGGGTTCAAGTGATCGTCCTACGTTAGCCTCCCGAGTAGGCTGGGACAGGCATGCACCACTGTGCACAGATGATGGAGTCTCATTATGTTCCCCAGGCTGGTCTTTCGAACTCCCAGCCTCAAGCAATCCTCCCGCCTCAGCCTCCTGAGTAGCTGGGACTACAGGTGCACGCCTGCATACCTGGCTGTCTCCCGGCACCCTGTTAATAAAAAGCAATGATGTATCCTGTTTAGGAAGTCCAAACAGCTCGCATGTCCTGTTTAGGAATTATGTATCTTGTTTAGGAATTGTGTATCCTGTTTAGGAATTATGTATCCTGTTTACGAAGTCAAAACAGCTCATCTGGAAATGTTTCAGATGCTGAAAAGTGGTCCCTGCTCCCCAATTTCTGCCCGCGAGGAATCTCTCTGAACAGTGACAAGTGCAGTAGAATTTTGCAGACTCAGAAGTGTTTGTGCCCAATGGTGCATGTCCCTTGGTTGTTCAGTTGCCCTCTCTTTGGAGACTGTAGGTTTCTTTGCAGAGGACTTTTCTTGCCTAGAACAGTTTCCACTATGTGATGTGTCTGTCCCCAGCCCTGTCTTCACCCTCCCTGAGGGCCTCCGGTGTCCATGAGATGGTGTCACCTCCAGGCAAGAGGTCAACCCCAAAGGACGGTCATTTATCAGCCCTCAAAGTAGCAGAAAGCATTACGTTCTGAGTGCACGGTGGAAGCATCGTGTTGTAAAAAGTGTTTATCGTGGTAAAATATACACGACACAAGTTTACCATGTCAACCTTTTTTTTTTTTTTGAAAAGCAGTTTGCTCCGTCACCCAGGCTGGAGTGCAGTGGTGTGATCTTGGCTCACTGCAGCCTACGCCTCTCGGGTTCAAGTGATTCTCCTGCCTCAGCCTCCTGAGTAGCTGGAATTACAGGCGCCCGCCACCGCACCAGGCTAATTTTGTATTTTTAGTAGAGACAGGGTTTCACCATGTTGGCCAGGCTGGTCTCGAACTCCCGACCTTGTGATCCACCTGCCTTGGCCTCCTAAAGTGCTGGGATTACAGGTGTGAGCCACTGTGCCCGGCTTTTTTGTTTTTTTGTTGTTGTTTGTTTGTTTGTTTGTTTGTTTTGAGATAGGGTCTTGCTCTGTTGCCCAGGCTGGAGTGCAGCGGCATGATCACGGCTCACTGCAGCTTCAATCTCTCAGGCCCAAAAGATCCTCACACTTCAGCCTCCCAAGTAGCTGGGACTACAGGCACCTGCCATCATGCCTAGCTAATTTTTTTAAAAATTATTTTTGTAGAGATGGAGTCTTGCTATGTTGCCCAGGCTGGTCTCAAACTCCTGGGGTCAAGTGATCCTCCCTCCTCAGCCTCCCAAAGTGCTGGGATGGAAACTCAGTCCCCATGAAACCTTCACTCCACATTCCCTTCCCCCAGCATCTGGCAACCACCGCTCTGTTTTCTGCCTTTATGAATTTTTCTATTCTGGATATTTCATAGAAATAGAATCATAAGGCCGGGCATGGTGGCTCATGCCTGTCATCCCAGCACTTTGGGAGGCTGAACCAGGCAGATCATGAGGTCAAGAGATCGAGACCATCCTGGCCAACATGGTGAAACCCCGTCTCTCCTAAAAATACAAAAATTAGCTGGGCATGGTGGCAGGTGCCCGTCATCCCAGCTACTCGGGAGGCTGAGGCAGGAGAATGGCGTGAACCCAGGAGGCAGAGCTTGCAGTGAGCTGAGATCGCACCACTGCACTCCAGCCTGGGCGACAGAGTGAGACTCCATCTCAAAAAAAAAAAAAAAAAAATTACAAAAATTAGCTGAGTGTGGTGGCAGGTGCCTGACATCCCAGCTACTCAGGAGGCTAAGACAGGAGAATGGCGTGAACCTGGGAGGTGGAGGTTGCAGTGAGTCACAGTCGTACTACTGCACTCCAGCCTGGCAACGGAGTGACTCCATCTCAAAAAAAAAAAGAAAAAGAAGTAGAATGATAAAATATATGTTCTTTTGCGTGTGACATCTTCCACTGAGCGTAATGCCCTCAACATTCTTCCCTGTTGTAGAATTTCAGTGCTTCGTTCCTTTTCATGGCTAAGTAATATTCCATTGTATGGATAGATCACATTTCATTTTACATTCATCTGTTTGTTGGGATGTCATAGGGTCCTGCTCTGTTGCCCAGGCTGCAGGGCAGTGGGGGCACTCATGACTCCCTGCGGCCTCCATACTCCCTGGCTCAAACAATCCTGCCTCAGCCTCATGAGTAGCTGGAACTACAGGTGTGTGCCATCATGCCCAAGTCAGTTTGTAAATTTTCTTCTTTTTTTGAGACCAAATCTCACTCTGTTGCCCAGGCTGGAGTGCAGTGGTGCGATCTCAGCTCACTGCACCCTCCACCTCATGAGTTCAAGTGATTCTCCTGCCTTAGCCTCCCAAGTAGCTGGGATTACAGGCGCCCGCCACCATGCCCAGCTAATTTTTATATGTTTAGTAGAGACAGGGTTTTGCTATGTTGGCCAGGATGGTCTTGAACTCCTGACATCTGGTGATCCACCTGCTTTGGCCTCCCGAAGTGCTGGATTACAGACACGAGCCACTGCACCTGGCCAAAAACTTTTTTGTAGAGATGGGGTCTCGCCATGTTGCCCACGCTGGTCTTGAACTCCTGGGCTCAAGCCATCCTCCCACCTCTGCCTTCTAAAATGCTGGCATGTCAGGCATGTGCCACCACACCTGGCCCCATTGATTTATTGTTGGACATCTGGGTTCCTTCTGTGTTTTCATTACCGTGAATAATCCGGCTCTGAACATGGGTGTACAAGCATTTCTTCCAGACTCAGGGATTTTGGGTATAGTCCCAGGAGAGGAATTCCTGGACCACAGGGTGGTTCTCTGTTTGAACTTTTGAGGAACTAACACCCTGTTTTCTTTTGCTTCTTTTTTTTTTCTTTTTTTTTTTTTTTTTTTTTTTT
>NW_026652350.1:141289-151829 GCF_009828535.3 Hylobates moloch | reverse complement strand
GAACCCAGGAGGCGGAGGTTGCAGTGAGCTGAGATCGCGCCATTGCACTCCAGCCGGGGCAACAGAGCAAGACTCTGTCTCCAAAAAAAAAAAAAAAGAATAAATCATCCATGCATTTCTTTTCTTGCACACATAGTTTTGGATGGGTGCCAAGTCTCCAGCAACCTTACTGAGGAAGTCATAAACCACAGGGGAAGATGGTTTCTTGACACCAAGTGTCTTCCAGGAAACTCACCGTTAGCGTTATTTCAACAACATGG
Source organism: Hylobates moloch (assembly GCF_009828535.3). Classification (NCBI taxonomy): domain Eukaryota; kingdom Metazoa; phylum Chordata; class Mammalia; order Primates; family Hylobatidae; genus Hylobates; species Hylobates moloch. The sequence continues at coordinate 151,569 of NW_026652350.1, read as the reverse complement.
GGAAGGAAACACAGATTTCACCTACCACTATCTTTTTGTTTGTTCTTTTTTTTGAGACAGAGTCTCGCTCTGTCACCCAGGCTGGCGTGCAGTGGTGCAAGCTTGGCTCACTGCAACCTTCGCCTCCCGGGTTTAGGTGATTCTCCTGCCCCAGCCTCCCAAGTAGCTGGGATTACAGGCACGTGCCACCATGCCAGGCTAATTTTTTGTTTTTGTATTTTTTTGTATTTGTTTATTATTATTACTTTTTTTTTGAGACAGAGTCTCACTCTGTCGCCAGGCTGGAGTGCAGTGGCACGATCGCGGCTCACAGCAACCTCCGCCTCCTGGGTTCAAGCCATTCTCCTGCCTCAGCCTCCTGAATAGCTGGGATTACAGGCGCCCACCACCACACCCAGCTAATTTTTGTATTTTTAGTAGAGACGGGATTTCACCATGTTAGCCAGGATGGTCTCGATCTCTTGACCTCATGATCCTCCCGCCTCGGCCTCCCAAAGTGCTGGGATTACAGGTGTGAGCCACCGCACCTGGCCACCTGTCACTATCTTAACAACAGAAGCTACTGCTGCCTTTCCCGCTGGGAAGCCCTAACCATTTAGGGGTGGTGGATGTTGTGTTAACTCTTACTGTGTTATTATGCTTCTATTCATTCTTATTCTAATAAGGTGGCATTTCTCAACTGTGTGGCATTACTGACGTTTGGTGCCAGAGAATTCTTTTTTTTTTTTTTTTTTGAGATGGAGTCTCACTCTGTCACCCAGGCTGGAGTGCAGTGGTGCAATCTCGGCTCACTGCAAGCTCCACCTCCCGGGTTCACACCATCCTCCTGCCTCAGCCTCCCGAGTAGCTGGGACTACAGGCGCCCGCCACCACGCCCGGCTAATTTTGTGTATTTTTAGTAGAGACGGGGTTTCACCGTATCTTGCACATTGTGACGTGTTGACCAGCATCCCTGGGCCCCACCCACCAGATGCTAGGAGCACCCAGTCAGCAGTTGTGACAACCAGATTTGTCTCCAAATGTTGCTGAGTCTCCCCTTGGGACGAGTCCCTGATTAAAAACATCTGTGATAAAGTTCTATTAACATTGATTCTGTTAAGGTGATACTAAGTCTTGTTAACGTTGTATTAGCTCTTGTTCAATTAAGTTTGTCTTAACTAATGGCTCTGTTAAGAGTGTGTAAAGTTGTGTTCTATTAAGGTTGTATGAACATTGCTTCTATTAAGATTGTATTAACTTGTTAAGTTTCTGTAGTTGTTATTCTGTTAATTCTATTAAGGCTGTATTAGCTCTTTGTCTAATAAGTTTGTATTAACTAAATTTTTCTGTTAAGGGTCTAGAAAGTTTTATTCTATGAAGGTTGTATTAATACTGATTCTATTAAGATTGTATTAACTTGTTAAGTTTCTATACCTGTTATTCAATTAATTCTATTAAGGTTGTATTAGCTGTTGGTCTTTATTTTTTGGTTTTGTTTTGCTTTGTTTTGAGACAGAGTTTTGCTCTGTCCGTCACCCAGGTTGGAGTGCAGTGGTGCAATCTCGGCTCACTGCAACCTCCGCCTCCCGGGTTCAAGTGATTCTCCTGTCTCAGCCTCCTGAGTAGCTGGGATTACAGGCACCCACCACCATGCCCAGCTAATTTTTGTATTTTTAGTAGAGACGGGTTTTCTCCATGTTGGCCAGGCTGGTCTTGAACTCCTGACCTCTAGTGATCCACCACCCCAGCCTCCCAAGGCTGAGATTACAGCCGTGAGCCACTGCATCCAGCAGCTCTTGTTCTAATAACTTTGTATTAACTAATTTTTTTCCGTTAAGGGTGTAGAAAGTTTTATTCTATTGAAGTTGTATTAATAATTCTAATAAGATTATATGAAGTTTCCATAGTTGTCATTCTGCTAATTGTATTAAGGATGTATTAGCTCTCGTATTATTTCTATTAACTAATTGCTCTATTAAGGGTATGTTAAGTTTTAGTCTATTAAGGTTGTATTAATTCTTGTTCTTATGAAGGTTGTATTAACACTGGTTCTCTTAAGATTGTGTTAACTTGTTTCATTAAGTTTTTATAGTTGTTATTCTGTTAATGATATTAAGTTTGTATTAGCTCTCGTTTTATTGTATTAATTAATTCCTCTATTAAGGGTATGTTAGGTTATTCTATTAAGGTTTTATTCGTTCTTGTTCTTTTTTTTTTTTTTTTTGAGACGGAGTCTCGCTCTGTCGCCCAGACTGGAGTGCAATGGCGTGATCTCGGCTCACTGCCAGCTCCCCTCCCGGGTTCACGCCTCAGCCTCCCTAGTAGCTGGGACGACAGGCATCCGCCACCACACCTGGCTAATTGTTTGTATTTTTAGTAGAGGCGGGGTTTCACCATGGTCTCGATCTCCTGACCTCGTGATCCGCCCACCTCAGCCTCCCAAAGTGTATTAGTTCTTGTTCTTATAGAGGTTGTATTAAGATGTATTCTATTCAGGTGGTATTAGCTTTTTCGTTAAGCTGTTATCCTGTTTGGTTAAGGTTGCATTGACTGTTTGTTTCAGTAAGTCTGCATAAAGTTTGTTATTCTAAGCTTGTATTACCTTCTTTTCTATTAAAGCTATATTAGGCCAGGTGCAGTGGCTCGCGCCTGTCATCCCAGCACTTTGGGAGGCCGAGGCAGGCAGATCACTTGAGGTCAAGAGTTCAACACCAGCCTGGCCAACATAGTGAAACCCCATCTCTACTAAAAATACAAAAAGTAGCTGGGCGTGGTGGTGCATACCTGTAATCCCACCTGTTTGGGAGGCTGAGGCAGGAGAATCGCCTGAACCTAGGAGGCAGAGGTTGCAGTGAGCCGAGATCACGCCACTGCACTCCAGCCTGGGCAACAGAGTGAGACTCGGTCTCAAAAAAAAAGAAAAAAAAAAAGCTATATTAATTCTTGTTCTTTAATGTTGTATTAACCTTTTAAAATTAGCGTTGTGTTCTGTTTTATTCATTAAAGTTGTATTCATTCCTTTTGGGACTGTCTCAATTATTCTTTTAACGGTATATTAAATGTTGGATTCTTATGGCTGAGTTCACTCTTGGTCTATGAAAGGTGCATTAACTGTTTCTGTTAAGGGTGCGCTGAGTTTGATCTTTTTTGTTTTTTTTTTTGCTCCCAAAGAGTTTTTGTTTATTAGTATTATTAATATTATTATTATTATTATTATACTTTAAGTTCTGGGGTACATGTGCAGAACGTGCAGGTTTGTTACATAGGTATACATGTGCCATGGTGGTTTGCTGCACCCATCAACCCATCACCTACATTAGGTATTTCTCCTAATGCTATCGCTCCCCTAGCCCCCACTTTTTTTTTTTTTATTTGAGACAGGGTCCTGCTCTGTCCCCCAGGCTGGAGTGCAGTGGTGCAATCTTGGCTCACTACAAGCTCCGCCTCCCGGGTTCACGACATTCTCCTGCCTCAGCTTCCCGAGTAGCTGGTACTACAGGCGCCTGCCACCACGCCCGGCTAATTTTTGTATTTTTAGTAGAGATGGGGTTTCACCATATTGGCCAGGCTGGTCTCGAGCTCCTGACCTTGTGATCCGCCCTCCTCGGCCTCCCAAAGTGCTGGGATTACAGGCGTGAGCCACTGTGCCTGGCCGAGGGTATACTAAATGTTGTCTTCTTAAGACGATATTCACTCTTGGTGTATGAAAGCTGCATTAGCTAATTGTTTCTGTTAAGGGTGTACTAAGTTTGATCCTCTTAAGGTGGTATTAACTCTGCATTAACTCTGGTTCTGTTCAACTTCTGACAACACCCATGACATGGTATCATGTGCCCTGAAGTGACTGTTCCACCGCTGTGAACCAGCGACAGGCTTTGAATGAGCAGCCAGTAGCCCCAGCGGGAGGCCTGTGGTCAAACGAGGCAAAGGTAGCAAGTTACAGTTGTCTGGGACGTAACAGAATTCCCACCTCTACTAAAAAATAGAAAAATTAGCCAGATGTGGTGATGTGTACCTGTAATCCTAGCACTTTGGGAGGCTGAGGCAGGAGGATCGCCTGAGGTCAGGAGTTCAAGACCAGCCTGGCCAACATGATGAAACCCCATCTCTACCAAAAATACAAAAAATTAGCCGGGCGTGGTGGCTCACACCTGTAATCCCAGCACTTTGGGAGGCCGAGGCAGGCGGATCACCTGAGGTCAGGAGTTCGAGACCAGCCTGACCAACATGATGAAACCCCGTCTCTACCAAAAATACAACAACTTAGCCAGGCGTGGTGGTGCACACCTGAAATCCCAGCTACTCGGGAGGCTAAGGCAGGAGAATCGCTTGAACCTGGGAGGCGAAGGTTGCAGTGAGCTGAGATCGTGCCACTGCACTCCATCCTGGGCAACAACAGTGAAACCTCATATGAGAAAAATAAATAAAAATAATTAAAAAAAATTAGCCGGGCTTGGTGGCAGGCACCTGTAATCCCAGGTACTCAGGAGGCTGAGGCAGGAGAATCACTTGAACTCGGTAGGCGGAGGCTGCTCTGTGTATTGGTGGCTGGGGAATAGGTATTTCTAACTCTTGGGTGCCTAGGGATAAAATTCAGGGGCTCTACAAACTAGGAAGGAGAAGAGACTTCACTCTAATTTTCACTACCTCTTCCTAAAATGCGATATTCCCTTCAACCATGAGCGTGGTGCAAACCACAGCCATGATACAAGAACCTGTGGGGGCCGGGCTTGGTGGCTCACGCCTGTCATCCCAGCACTTTGGAGGCCGAGGTGGATCACCTGAGGTTGGGAGTTTTAGTTTCTACTAAAAATACAAAATTATCTGGGCATGGTGGAATGCGCCTGTAGTCCCAGCTACTTGGGAGGCTGAGGCAGGAGAATTGCTTGAACCCGGGAGGCAGAGGTTGCAGTGAACCGAGATAGCGCCACTGCACTCCAGCCTGAGCAACAAGAGGGAAACTGTCTGGAAGAAAAAAAAAAGAAAAAAAAACCAAAAACCGGTGGCTTGCTGACAGAGAGAAACCACAGATATTTTCATGTCACATGAGAGCTGTTGCAGACGTGTCAACATACCGTCAGCACATGACCCCCTTTCACAATGCTGGTGCTTTTTGTTTTTTGTTTTGAGGCAGAGTCTCACTGCGACGCCCAGACCGGAGTGCAGTGGCATAATCTCAGCTCACTGCAACCTATACCTCCTCTGGGTTCAAGCGATTCTCCTGCCTCAGCCTCCTGAGTAACTGGGATGACAGGTGCCCACCACCATGCCCGGCTAATTTTTATGCTTCTAGTAGAGACGGGGTTTCACCATGTTGGCCAGGCTGGCCTTGAACTCCTGACCTCAAGTGATCCGCCCGCCTCGGCCCCCCAAAGTGCTGCGATGACAGGCATGAGCCTCCGCGGCCGGCCAGTTCAGTCGGTTTTAGCACCCGTATCGCCGCTACCTGCACCCGTAATCTTGGTGGTGTTGTCACAGATGTTAACCTGCAGGCGTCTCTCAGCCTAGGGCTTCTTCAGCCGCCAAACAGTGGAGTTTTGTGTTGTCAAAACTGCAGTTTTACTCACAAAGGCCTGGGAAATAAACGGCGATTGCGTGCGAGAAGCACACTCCCTCAGCTCATCAAGGCAGCCACGGATGCTTTCATTCCAATTGCCTCTTTAGGTCTTTCAGAACTGCAGATCAGTTCAACAGTTGGGCTCAGCAAACAGAACAGAAATGGGCCAGCCATACAGCAGAGAGTGCCTGTCACCAACCACATCGAGACCCTGGCACTGTTTTATACCCTTACCCAACCCACTGAACTTGCATTCACTGAGGAAGCGTTAAAAAATAATTATATCTCGGCCGGGTGCAGCGGCTCATGCCTGTCATCCCAGCACTTTGGGAGGCCGAGGCGGGCGGATCCCTTGAGGTCAGCAGTTCCAGACCAGCCTCGTCAACATAGTGAAACCCTGTCTCTACTAAAAAGTAGAAAAATTAGCCAGACGTGATGGCGCACGCCTGTAATCCCAGAACTTCGGGAGGCCGAGGCGGGTGGATCACCTGAGGTCAGGAGTTCGAGATCAGCCTGGCCAACATGATGAAACCCCATCTCTACTAAAAATACAAAAAGATTAGCCGGGCCTGGTAGTGGATGCCTGTCATCCCAGCTACCTGGGAGGCTGAGGCAGGAGAACTGCTTGAACCCAGGAGGTGGAGGTTGCAGTGAGCCGAGATCGTGCCACTGCACTCCAGCCTGGGCAACAAGAGTGAAACTCCATATCAGAAAAATAAATAAATTAAAAAAATAAAATAAAATAATTAGCCAGGCTTGGTGGCAGGCACCTGTAATCCCAAGTACCTGGGAGCCTGAGGTAGGAGAATCACTTGAACCCAGGAAGCGGAGGCTGCAGTGAGCCAAGATCACACCATTGCACTCCAGCCTGGTGACAGAGCAAGACCCTGTCTCAAAATTTAAAAATCAATCAATCAATCAATCAATCGCTGATTTATCTCTATGTTTGCATTAAAGTAAAATTCATAAAATTCACCATTAACCATTCTCGTTTTCGTTTTGTTTTTTTTTTTTGTTTTTTTTTGTTTTTTTTTCTGAGATGGAGTCTCGCTCTGTCCCCCAGGCTGGAGTGCAGTGGCACGATCCCGGCTCACTGCAAGCTCCGCCTCCCGGGTTCAAGCAATTCTCCTGCCTCAGCCTCCCAAGTAGCTGGGACTACAGGTGTGCACCACCCCACCTGGCTAATTTTTAAAATATTTTTGGCCAGGCACGGTGGCTCACGCCTGTCATCCCAGCACTTTCGGAGGCCGAGGCGGGCGGATCACGAGGTCAGGAGATCGAGACCATCCTGGCTAACATGGTGAAACCTCATCTCTACTAAAAATACAAAAAATTAGCCAGGCGTGGTGGCGGGCACCTGTAGTCTCAGCTACTTGGGAGGCTGAGGCAGGAGAATGGCGTGAACCTGGGAGGCGGAGCTTGCAGTGAGCCAGGATCACGCCACTGCACTCCAGCCTGGGCGACAGAACAAGAGTCCTCCTCAGCCTCTGCAAACCACCAGTCCACTTTCCGCCTCGAAGGATTTGCCTGCTCTGGACATTTCGTATAAATGAAGTCATACCATATGGGGCCTTTCAGGTCAGCCTTCCTTCACCAAGCACGATGTTATTCCGTGAGAAGAAGAAATGAGGTGTTGGGAGGCCGAGGCGGGTGAATCACTTCACATCAGGAGTTCAAGACCAGCCTGGCCAACATGGTGAAACCCCATCTCTACTAAAAATACAAAAATTAGGTGGGCGTGGTGGTGGGTGCCTGTAATCCCAGATACTTGGGAGGCTGAGGCAGGAGAATAGCCTGAACCCTGGAGGTGGATGTTGCAGTGAGCCGAGATCGTTCCTCTGGAATGCAGTCTGTGTCACAGAGCAAGACTCCATCTCAAAAAAATAAAAAAAGGAATGAGGCATTGCTCCTCTATGGGTGAACCCTCAAAACTCACCTCTATTATAAGTGCACAGTGTAATTCTTTACTGAGCTAATAAACAACCACATATACAACTCTATCATGAAATGTTTTAAAAATTTCAACACTTGCAGTTCAATAAAAATTGTCTTGTTTGTAATCCTATGTATTTCATTTAAGCTTTTTTTTTTTTAATTGGGACAGAGTCGTGCTGTGTCACCCAGGCTGGAGTGCAGTGGCGCAATCTCGGCTCACTGCAAGCTCCGCCTCCTGGGTTCAAGCAATTCTCCTGCCTCAGCCTCCCAAGTAGCTGGAACTACAGGAGCCTGCCACCACGCCCAGCTAATTTTGTATTTTTAGTAGAGATGGGGTTTCTCTGTGTGGGTCAGGCTGGTCTCGAACTCCCAACCTCAGGTGATCCACCCGCTTCAGCCTCCCAAAGTGCTGGGATCACAGGCGTGAGCCACTGCGCCCGGCCCAATGTACTTACATATATTGATTGATGTCTCATGTCTCTGTAAAATGTATCGAACCAAGCTGTCCCCCAACCACCCCGGACACATGGCTTCAGGACCTCCTAAGGCTATGTTGTGGGTGCACGTCTTTCAAGGTGCAAAATACACCTGCTAATATGAGAGAGACTCATCATTTTTCTCGATTGACACTCCCAACAATGGAACATGAGTGTGATGAACGCGAGTCTATTTCCCCCTTGTCCCACAGAGCGTATCCTACCTGGGACACCATGAAGCTGTTGGCGTACTCATTAAGGAGGCGATAGGCGTGGTCCTCTGAGGATCCCATCTTGTCTCCAATCCAGCCGTGGCTTCCAGAGCCTCTGGAGCGCTTGCTTCAAGGAGCACGGAGCCTGCTGGCAAGCTGGGGAAGAGCCACCTGCTCACGGCTGCTGCCTGAATCTCCCTGCTGCCTGCCCGGTTCTCAAAGACTGATCACTCTAGAAATTTTCATTAACCTTATTAGGGGATCACAAAGCGTGTGGGAATTCCCTGGCTTTCTGGGCGCTCCTCGCAGCCCTAAACTAGTCTGCGTCAGGCCTCCCCTGAACCCTTGACTCATCAGCTGTAGAACTGATCCAAACCAATATGCTCACCCATCATTAGCACTAATTAATCGTCCTATGGATTGAACAGGTTCTGTATTCATTTCCGGGGGTCGTGCAAATTTCCGCAAACCGGGTGGCTCAAAAAAACAGTTCTCTTGAACTTCTGGAGGCTGGAAGTTCAACATCAAGATGCCAGCAGGCCAGACTGAGCCAACAGGCCAGCCTGGGCAACATAGTGAGACCCCTTTTTTTTTTTTTGAGATGGAGTCTTGCTCTGTCGTCAGGCCGGAGTGCCATGGCACCATCTCAGCTCACTGCAACCTCTGCCTCCTGGGTTCAAGCGATTCTCCTGCCTCAGCCTCCTGAGTGGCTGGGATTACAGGTGCACACCACCATACCTGGCTAATTTTTGTATTTGTAGTAGAGACAGGGTTTCACTATGTTTGTCAGGCTGGTTTCCAACTCCTGACCTCAGGTGATCCACTCACCTCAGCCTCCCAAAGTGCTGGGATGACAGGCATGAGGCAATGCGCCTGACTAATTTTTTAATTCTTTGTAGAGATGGGAGTCTCACTATGTTGCCCAGGCTGGTCTCGAACTCCTGACTTCAAGAGATCCTCCAACTTCAGCCTAGATATCTTGCAACCTTTATTTGGACAATCTAAATGCCTGCACATAATTAAAATGCGACCGTGCTGGGGCTGGGCGTGGCAGCCTGTCATCCCAGAACTTTGGGAGGCCGAGGCAGGTGGATCATGAGGTCAGGAGATCGAGACCATCCTGGCTAACACAGTGAAACTCCGTCTCTACTAAAAATACAAAAAATTAGCCGGGCGTGGTGGCAGGTGCCTGTAATCACAGCTACTTGGGAGGCTGAGGCAGGAGAATGGTGTGAACCTGGGAGGCGGAGGTTGCAGTGAGTTGAGATCGCACCACTGCACTCCAGCCTGGGCGACAGAGCGAGACTCTGTCTCAAAAAAAAAAAAAAAAAGTGACTGTGCCAGGTCTCTGCCCCATTTCTGAGGACGCTTGGCATGTGTGGGGGTGAAGGAAAGGTTCAGGATAGAAAGTGGAATGTAATACACCCAGAGTGATTTTTTTTTTTTGAGACAGTCTCTCCCTCGTTGCCCAGGCTGGAGTGCAGTGGTGCGATCTCAGCTCGCCGCAACCTCTGCCTCCCAGGTTCAAGGGATTCTTCTGTCTCAGCCTCCCAGTAGCTGGGATTACAGGCACCTGCCACCACGCCTGGCTAATTTTGTATTTTTAGTAGAGACGGGGTTTCTCCATGTTGGTCAGGCTGGGGTTGAACTCCTGATCTCAGCTGATCCGCCTGCCTCGGCCTCCCCAAGTGCTGGGATGACAGGCGTAAGCCACCACTCTGAGCCTCCAGAGTGGTTTTCTAGGGGAAAAATATAAACACAGCCTGTCATCCCAGCAATGTGGGGCAGATCACATGAGGTCAGGAGTTCAAGACCAGCCTCGCTAACATGGTGTAACCCCGACTCTACTAAAAATACAAAAATTAGGCGGGTGAGGTGGCTCATGTCTGTAATCCAAGCACTTTAGGGGGCTGAGGTCAGGAGTTCAAGATCAGCCTGGTCAAGATGGTGAAACCCCGTCTCTACTAAAAATACAAAAATTAGCTGGGCCTGGTGGCGGGCACCTGTAATCCCAGCTACTTGGGAGGCTGAGGCAGGAGAATCGCTTGAACTTGGGAGGGAGAGGTTGCAGTGAGCCGAGATTGCACCACTGAACTCCAGCCTGGGCAAATAGTGAGGTCT
>NW_026652350.1:119772-140889 GCF_009828535.3 Hylobates moloch | reverse complement strand
ACGACAGGCGCCCGCCACCACACTCGGCTAATTTTTTGTATTTTTAGTAGAGACGGGGTTTCACCATGTTGGCCAGGCTGGTCTCGATCTCTTGACCTCATGATTCGCCCACCTCAGCCTCCCAAAGTGCTGGGATTACAGGCGTGAGCCACCGCACCCAGCCAACAGACACTTCTCAAAAAAAAGACACACACATGGCTGACAAGCATATTGTATTAGTCTGTTTTCATGCTGCTGATAAAGACATACCTGAGACTGGGTAATTTATAAAGAAAAAAAGTTTAATGGACTCACAGTTCCACGTGGTTGGGGAGGCCTCATGGGCACGGCGAGAAAGTCAAGGAGAAGCAAAGGCATGTCTTCCCTGGCAGCAGGCCAGAGGGTGTGTGCAGCAGGGGACCTCCCATTTATAAAACCATCAGATCTCGGCCAGGTGTGGTGGCTCACATGTGTCATCCCAGCACTTTGGGAGGCTAAGGCAGACAGATCATTTGAGGTCAGCAGTTTGAGACCAGCCTGCCAACATGGTGAAACCCTATCTCTTCTACAAATACAAAAAATTAGCTGGGTGTGGCAGTGCGTGCATGTAGTCCTAGCAACTTCGGAGGCTGAGGTAGGAGAATCGCTTGAACCTGGGAGGTGGAGGTTGCAGTGAGCCGAGATCGCACCGCTGCACTCCAGCCTGGGTGACAGAGGGAGACTCTGTCAAAAAAAAAAAAAAGATGAAGATGTTAGAAGGTGATTTAGGGGTGTGGACAGAAGGGGAGGGGAGGGAGAGCTGGATTTTGGGGTGAAGGCGGTTGTGGAAATCTTTGAAATCCGAGGCAGGAGGGACTGGGTGGGTGCTCCCAGGAAAGACCATCTCTGCCAGAGGGAGCAGCAGGTGCGGAGGCCGTGGGGTAGCCGCAGTGCATCCAGGCTGTTTAAAGAAGGGACAAGAACCCCGCTTGGGTGAAGCATCTGGAAAGACAGAGGGAGGGGAAGGGGCCGGTGGACAGGAGACAGGAGGGCTTTAAAAGCCCTCAGGGACATTGCACCGACCCCTCACCACCTTGAGACAGGTTTCAGAAGAGGCGTATGTGGTCTGGACACAGTCAGAAGCTGCCATGTGGGGGATGGGATATTTGGGACACAGAGTTGGCCAGAAAGCCCAGGAGCTTTTGTATAAGTTGGATGAGTGGGACGGCCTGAAGTCTTGGCTGGAGTAGGGTCAGGGGTGGCCTGGAGGTTTGGCTGGAGTAGGGGCAGGAGTGGCCTGGAGGCCTGGCTGGAGTCGGGGTGGGGAGAGAGGCCATTTATTTTACTGTCTCCTGTCTCTGAAGAGAAGGAGGAAGTAAAAGTTGAAAAACAACAGGAATGAAATCAGTGGCAAGACCAGCCAGCACCACTGATGACCAGGCCCGAAGTTAAAACATTAACCCCCGACTCTAACCATATGTGCTCTCAATCTATCATGACCCTTTCACGTGGAACCCCTTAGAGTTTCAAGCCTTTCAAAGGGCCAGGAACTCTGTCCTCGGAGAGCACGGTTCTTGAGACGCGAGTCTGCCGACGCTCCCGGCCGAATAAAGCCAAAACCTTCCTTAACCTGGTGTCTGAGGGGTTTTGTCCGCGGCTAGTCCTGCTACAGGGGCAGCAGTGGCCTGGAGGTTTGGCTGGAGTAGGGCACAGGGGCGGCCTGGAGGCTCAGGCACCTGAAGCTTCCTACAGGCCTTGGAGGCTCACCGGGGCAGGGGCAGCAGCAGAGGGAGAGGAGGAGCCCGAGAGAGAATGAGAGCAGCCTGGGACCCTCCCGGCCAGAGTGCTGTCCCCATGTCCCCAGAATGCAGAAGACCCAGAGCTGGGGTTTGGTGGGGATGTGTGGAGTCTGAGATGCCTGTGGGGTGACTGGCCGTGGACGGTCCAGTGTGCAGGTCCTGCCCTGGGGAAACTATAAACAGCCGCCCCCTCCGTTCTCCCAGGGGAATATACTGTTGATTTTTTGTTCGTTTGTTTGTTTGAGACAGAGTCTCACTCTGTCACCCATGCTGGAGTGCAGTGGCGCGATCTCGGCTCACTGCAAGCTCTGCCTCCCGGGTTCACGCCATTCTCCTGCCTCAGCCTCCCTAGTAGCTGGGATTACAGGCACCTGCCCCCACACCCGGATAATTTTATTTTTGTATTTTTAGTAGAGACGGGGTTTCACCGTGTTAGCCAGGATGGTCTCGATCTCCTGACCTCATGATCTGCCCAACTCGGAGTCCCAAAGTGCTGGGATTACAAGCGTGAAGCACCGCGCTCAGCCCCTGGAGTAGGGGCAGGGGTGGCCTGGAGTCTTAGTTGGAGTAGGAGCAGGGGTTGCCTGGAGAGGTAAAGGCTGTTGCCTTTACCTCCCAATGACCCTGGCACTGATGGGCCTCCGGACTGAGTGCCTCAGTGGTCTCCGGCAGCCTGGACAAGAGTCATTTGCTGCAGAGAGGGGACGAGACGGAGTGATGGGAGAAGTTTTTCACCAGGAGCAGAGGCATGAGCTGAGTTAGGTGGGGTGCAGGGAAAAGCCCCTGCCATCTGGGAGGGAGGCGGCAGCCCCTGTGCAGGCTGATCCAGCGGCCGGGTGCAAACTCGGGAGGTTTGCTGGGGCAGCTACAGCGGGGAGGGTAGGGGGTCGAGCTCCCGCTCTGAGTCACGATGCGCTGGAGAGCAAGGCGGGAAACATGGGATGCCCCAGCTCCTGAGTGGGTGGACGGGACTTGAGGATGCCAGCAGGAGGGTGTGCGTGTCCTCCACCAGGAGGGTGTGTCCCTCCACCAGGAGGGTGTGTGTCCTCCACCAGGAGGGTGTGTCCTCCACCAGGAGGGTGTGTCCCTCCACCAGGAGGGTGTGTGTCCCTCCACCAGGAGGGTGTGTGTCCCTCCACCAGGAGGGTGTGTCCTCCACCAGGAAGGTGTGTGTCCTCCATCAGGAGGGTGCGTGTCCTCCATCTGGAGGATGTGCGTGTCCTCCACCAGGTGGGAAGGAGGATGAGCCAGTGAGGAGGGGCAGGTGCCCAGGAGGGAGGCATGGGAGGAGGTCCCAGACAGGACGCCTGGGTGTTGCAGCTCCCCTCACCCCTGCCCCTCCGCCTCCCAAAGTGCTGGGATTACAGGCGTGAGCCACCGCGCCTGGCCCATTTTTTTTTTTTTTTTTTTACCTTGATATATTATTATAGATTTAGGGCATAGAAGTGCCGTTTTGTTACTCTGGAGGCCGTTACTTTAATTGAAATCACAGAGACACAGAAAGTCAAACGCAGCGTGTTCTCGCTTCTGAGTGGGAGCCGAATAATGTGTCCAAGTAGACACAGAGAGTGGAATCGTAGACACACTGCTGCTTTTTTCACACGTACCCATATCCCCATCCTCCTTCCCGCTGGAATTCCAAGCTGCACTTTTGAACTTGCAAGTTTACCTGGTGAGGCTGGGTGCGGTGGTTGACGCCCATATTCCCAGCACTTTGGGAGGCCAAGGTGGGTGAATCACGAGGTCAGGAGTTCGAGACCAGCCTGGTCAACATGGTGAAACCCCATCTCTACTAAAAATTTTTAAAAAATAGCCAGGTGCGGTGGCAGACACCTGTAATCCCAGCTACTCGGGAGGCTGAGGCAGGAGAATCACTTGAACCCGGAAGGCAGAGGTTACGGAGAGCCGAGATTGCGCCACTGCACTCCAGCCTGGGCGACGGAGCGAGACTCTGTCTTAAAAAAAAAAAAAAAAAAAAACGGAAGGAGCCCAGGATGGTCACCCTGACACAGGCCATACTCAACAGGGAAGTTTGATTTTTTTGGCTAAAGGAGATCCTGAAATCACAACTGAACGCATGGGGCAAATCAGTTCATCAGCTGAGTGTCATAAAAGGGTATGAACGAGAGAATCACACTTTCTCACTTCTATTTTGGAATAAATCTATTCTTTTTCTGTTCTGCCAGGTGGAATTGAAATTCATTGTGCATTTTTTTTTTTTTTTTTTTTTTTTTGAGACAGAGTTTCACTCTTGTCGCCCAGGCTGGAGTGCAATGGTGCGATCTTGGCTCACCGCAACCTCCGCCCCCCGGGTTCAAGTAATTCTCCTGCCTCAGCCTGCTGAGTAGCTGCGACTACAGGCATGTGCCAACATGCCTGGCTAATTTTTGTATTTTTAGTAGAGACAGGATTTCTCCATGTTGGCCAGGCTGGTCTTGAACTCACGACCTCAGGAGATCCACCGGCCTCGGCCTCCCGAAGTGCTGGGGCTACAGGTGTGAGCTACTGCACTCGGCCTATTGTGGATATTTTAAATGACCCATCATGAGATAATAATCCCAATCACTAGAAAGGGACTTAACACAAAACGCCCTAAATCACAAGACCAAGAGAGACGAATAGAGACTAAAATAGAGATAGGGAGAGAGGGCAAGCAGAGGGGAAGCTAGGCGAGAGGAGAGAAGGAAGGATTAAGAGAGGAGGAGAGACGGGCCGGGAGTGGTGGCTCACGCCTATAATCCCAGCATTTTGGGAGGCCGAGGTGGGTGGATCACGAGGTCAGGAGTTCAAGACCAGCCTGGCCAAGATGGTGAAACCGTCTCAAAAAAAAAAAAAAAGAGCGGAGGAGAGACAGAGACAAAAACAGAGATCGAGATCGGGAGAGCAGACAAGCAGAGGGGAAGCTGGGCGAGAGAAGAGACAGGAGGGAGAAGAGACAGGAGGGAGAAACAGGGGAGAGACTGAGAGGAGTTGAGAGAGGGAGGGTAGGGCGCGCACACACCAGTCTCCTATGCTCACCCCAGAAATCTGTGGGGCAATATTCCTCGGGTTGAATGCTTCCATTTCTTCCTTCCAGGCTCAAGTGTAAAGACAAAATCTAATCAGTAACAGCCTTGCTTCAATTAATCTCCATTCTCACCTATCAGCCGTTACTTACTGCTACTGACCCCTAGAGCAAAGAAGAGAAATTTCAGCCAGGCGCGGTGGCTCATGCCTGTAATCCCAGCACTTTGGGAGGCTGAGGCTGGTGGATCTGCTGAGGTCAGGAGTTCAAGACCAGCCTGGCCAACATGAAGAAACCCTGTCTCTACTAAAAATTTAAAAATTTTAGAATTTGTCTCAAAAAAGAAAAGAAAGAGAAAGAAATAGGAAGGAGGGAAGGAAGAAAGGAAAGAAAGGAAAAAAGAGAAAAGGAAAAGAAAAGAAAGGAGGGAGGGAGGGAAGGAAGGAGAGGAAGGGAGGAAAGAGAAAGAAAGAGAAAGGATGGAAGGAAGTAAGGAAAGGGCAGGCAGGAAGGAGAGGAAGGCGAGGAAAGAAAAGAGAAAGGACGGAAGGAAGGAAGGGAGGGAGGAAGGGAGGGAGGGAGGAAGGAAAGGGGGAGGGAGAAAGGAAGGGGGAAGGGAGGGAGGGAAGGAAGGAAGGAAGGAGAAAGAGAGAGAGCACGAGTGATAGAGAAGAGAGAAAGGGAGTTCAGATTCCTAAATGTCTTCCATAGATACCCAATTCTATAGGCCTGGGGGTGGTGCTCTCCAGCTTTCCTAGACCACCCACATCTAACGTATCACAAGGCAACACGCGTTCAAGTTCCGCCACCTTCTCCTCTCCCATCAACCCCCAGCCCAGTCCACCAGCACATCAAGCCGCCACACTCATCACACCCCCAGCTTACAGCCCTCTTTGCTTCTCGTACCAAGTGTGGAGTGGGTCAGCTTCATGAGTGCCATCAGCTTCATGTCCACCTTTCCTGCTTCTCTTCTGCCTACTGCTTTCCCCAGCCACATTCACTTCTTGACCTCAGACACCACGTCCACCCTTCTGTCTTGCGCACACAGCTCTGCTCGAGAAGCTATCACTGGGACTTCTCATCCCCGTATCTAGATTCCTCAGGGTTGCAGCGACTGCTGTCTGTTCCAGCACCATATCCCAGGTGCCCAGAGCAGCACCTGGTCCTACAAACGTTTTTTTTTGAGATGGAGTCTCGCTCTGTCGCCCAGGCTGGAGAGCAGTGGCGCGATGTCTGCTCACTGCAACCTCCACCCCCCAGATTCAAGCGATTCTCCTGCCTCAGCCTCCTGAGTAGCTGGGATCCCCATGCCCAGCTAATTTTTCGTTTTTAGTAGAGACAGGGTTTCACCATGTTGGCCAGGCTGGTCTTGAACTCCTGACCTCAGGTGATACACCTGCCTCGGCCTCCCAAAGTGCTGGGATAGTAGGTGTGAGCCACCACGCCCGGCCCTGACAACATTCTTATAATTACTGAACAGGCAAAAAGCTCAGTGCTGGGCTGGACAGACCGACACAGATACACAGACTTTCTTTTTTTTTTTTTGAGAGGAGTCTCGGTCTGTCGCCCAGGCTGGAGTGCAGTGGCGCAATCTCGGCTCGCTGCAAGCTCCACCTCCCAGGTTCACGCCATTCTCCTGCCTCAGCCTCCCAAGTAGCTGGGACTACAGGCGCCCGCCACCACGCCCGGCTAATTTGTATTTTTAGTAGAGACGGGGTTTCACCGTGTTAGCCAGGATGGTCTCGATCTCCTGATCTCGTGATCCACCCGCCTCGGCCTCCCAAAGTGCTGGGATGGCAGGCGCTCAGTGAGCCACTGCGCCCGGCCAGATGCAGACTTCTGAGGGGCCCATGTTGCAAACACTGTGTCTGGGCACATCTTGTCAGCTGGTCTCAGGCCAGACAGAGCCATCTGAGAGAAAGGTGTGTGTGTCGTGCTCATCTGTCTGCTAGTGACAGAGCCATCTGAGAGAAAGGTGTGTGTGTCATGCTCATCTGTCTGCTAGTGATATGAGCTTGCAGGTGGGACAGGCACGTGTCCAGCCCTCCAGTCCCCAAGAAGGTTTGTGTTTTCATTAAACAGGAACGGACTATTCCACCCTGGGTCAAGCAGGCAGCGCCTACACTACCTGTGACCACTACTTTAGGTGAGGAAAAGAATCGTCTTTGGCCGGGCGCGGTGGCTCACGCCTGTAATCCCAGCACTTAGGGAGGCCGAGGCGGGCGGATGACGAGGTCAGGAGATCGAGACCATCCTGGCTAACACGG
Source organism: Hylobates moloch (assembly GCF_009828535.3). Lineage (NCBI taxonomy): Eukaryota > Metazoa > Chordata > Mammalia > Primates > Hylobatidae > Hylobates > Hylobates moloch. Next base: position 133,861 of record NW_026652350.1, on the reverse strand, counting down.
TGAAACCCCATCTCTACTAAAAAATACAAAAAAATTAGCTGGGCGTGGTGGCGGGCGCCTGTAGTCCCAGCTACTCGGGAGGCTGAGGCAGGAGAATGGCGTGAACCCGGGAGGTGGAGCTTGCAGTGAGCTGAGATCGCGCCACTGCACTCCAGCCTGGGTAACAGTGCGAGACTCCGTCTCAAAAGAAAAAAGAACAACCGTCTTTTAAATTTGCTTTAGAAACAGCTCCTTGGCTTTAAAAAAGATTGGTTTTGGGAATTTGGCTAAGTTTATGTTCTCAGCAAACAAATGAGATGCCTCTTAAGACCCAGGATTCTCCTCTGAGAAGGTTACTACCGTACAGCTGCGGGAGAGCTGTGTGATGTATGATCGCTGAATCAGTTCAAGGAAAAACAAACGATTTCTACCGGTTTGAGACACACTTGTCTAGCCTTAGCTGAATAATGCAGTCCAAGGAACATAAAAACACAAAAATTCTAAGTGTGAAAAATTTTAGTTCATTGGAAAAGGATTTTATTTCACCATAAAAATGCAAACTGGAATAAACACCATCTTTCCTAACGCAAACGTTACAGCTATTTTTAAGTATTTCTGAGCTTCACTTGGAGAAGCAAACGATTATAAAACTTAACAAGTTTGCAGCCTGAAATCTGTTTGAAACATTCCAAGTAAAAATAATTTAGCAAAACAGCTTCTTAAAAAAACCACACACACTAACCTTTACTAGAAACCAAAGCTTTTAACCAATCCTTTTTATGCTTAATTCCTTGAAGTTGTAAAAAGTGAACGTTTTTGAAGGAGCATCAGACCATTTTGTAGCACTCCCCACATACCGACACCTTAAGAAGAACGGCCCGTTTGAGTTTTGATCTTAAAGGACTTGGACCTTCCTCATCCGTGACTCAATGTCAGCACGACGATTCGGCATCCCACCCAAACTGCATTTCCCGATCAGTTAAAATTACAGACGGGGGAAAAATCACCAGGGCAACGCTTTCTTTTCTTTTTAGTGCCGGTGTGACTCTGGCGGTCCACACCTTTGATGAGTCTCCCCTGCTGCATGACGTGCACCTCCTAGGCCGTGCACGCGGGGAGGTCGCCAAGCAGACACAGAAATCCCCGTGTGGGGGAATGCAGCAGCTCTGCCACCCTCACGACTGCCGGTCTGTGCAATTTTCCTGATTGAGAGAGGACTGGCCGCATTAAAGCTATCGGATCACGCTGTCAAGGACTACGTGTTTGAAACTGAAGTGCCGGGTATGCTGTGGTGAGTGGAGAAAGATGGATGTCTAAAGCATGGTGTCTTCCTGCCTGCCCGCGGGCTCCTTGGACATTCGTGGCTGCAGGAGGGTCTCGGCTTTGCAGGGGTGGACGGAGAGCGGCCAAGGAGCGGCCAGGACGCTCGAGCAGGTCCTGGTCTTTCCTGGACAGGCCGTGCCCGTCATTACCTGTTCCAGGTACTGCGGTGCCTGCTCGGGGACCGGGAGTGCGACCGCTCGCTTCGGCGGCGGTGGCGGCTGTGCTTCCTGCTGGCGCTGCCCCTCCGCTCCCGGCTCCGCTCCCTCCGGTGCCTGTCTTTGCTGTGGGACCTCCGGGACCGGGTGTGGTCCGGGCTCGTGCTGCGCCGGCGCGGGCTGGCGTCCTTGTGGACGTGCTTCTTGTGGGGCCGCCGCTCCTTGCGCGGCCTCCCGTCCTCCCTGCTGCCGGCCCGCCTGGCCCGGCTCCTCTCCCGCTTGTGCCGGTCGTCGAGCCCGTCTCCGGTGGCCCGGCCCCGGCCCTTGCTGGGCTCCCGGTTGCACTTGTCCTGTTCCGACCGGGTGTCCTTTTTGGAGACATTCTGCTCGCAGGCAGGGATGCCCTTGGGCTGTTGGTTGTTGTCAGGAATGCAGGAGAGGACGCCGCCCGGGCACCTCTTCTCTGGAGAGCCATCCTCGGGGGCCACGCGACAGGAGCTCTGACCCTCCTTGCACGGGGCCTCCTCGGCCACGCTCCCGTTCACGCTTTTGGGAGCGCCGTCGGCCTCTGGGTGGGCCGGGCTCTCCTTGGGGGCGCTGGCCGGGGGCTGGCCCCCGAGGGGCTGCCGCGTGGTGGCGCTCACACAGCCGGAGGACACGGTCTGCAGGATGTCCAGGACGGGCTGCAGCAGGTCGGCGTGTGGCACGCCCGGCTCGTCCTGCGCGTGGCTGTCGTCCGGCTTCTTGCTCAGCAGGATGCTCAGCAGCCGCTCTCGCAGCTCCCGCTCTTTCCGCTGCAGGCCCAGCGCACGCTCCTTCTCCTCCTCCACCCGCCGCAGCTCGGCCTCCTGCAGCCGCCGCCGCTCCTCCTGCTGCTGCAGCCGCAGCTTCTCCTCCTTCTGCTCCTGTTCCTGTAGCTTCGCAGCCTGCAGGGAAGAGGAAAGTGCAGCTGAGCCCGATTCCCGAGCCTGGCCGGACACGTGGAGAGGAGCTGGGAAGGTGTTTGGAGGCCCCACGGTCTGGGGATGCAGGATCAGCGGCCTGGCTGGACTCCAGCCCTGGGGTGGGGGGCGTCTCCTACGGCGAGCCAGGTCCAGCCCGTCCATCCCTCGGCTCCCTTGGCCACACCCGGGGCCATCATGCGTCTGAGTGAGAAGGAAACCCCTAAACCCCTTGGCAAAGCGACTCGGCACAGCCCCGGGGCGGGCCTCTTGGGCGGAGCCGGGCCTGGCCGGGAGCCCCACCACGTTGCACGCAGGCGCCTGCGGTTAGGTCACAAGCGGCCGCCAGCAACAGGGAGCTGAGATGCCGCCGCAGACACATGCCGCCGCCGTAGCTGCGGGGCGAGCCTGGCCTAGCCTGGGTTAGTGTCTTCAATATTCACCATGAGGTAAGGACTGGGCTGCCACATGTCTCAGCCTCTTGTCATGCTCCTTCCCGGGGACTTATCACAACTGTAATCAGACAACAGGTTATGGGGTCGCCCCGCGTTGGACTCTAGGGGGACGCAGCCCTCCTGAGGACAAGGAGTGTGCCGGGGACGTCTGTCCTGGGGAGGTCTGTCTGTCTGTGGGCCCTGGCCCCGGGCTCATGGGAGTTACCCGTCGTGCCTGCAGGAGGAGCAAGGAGGCTCTTGGTGCTGAGGGGGTCGTCAGTACCGGCGCTGGTGAGACCTGTCAGGTTCACACTGTGTGAGGGACGCGGAACCGGGCCCACGGCAGGCCCCCTCTGTGTGCTCAGCCCTCCCCCCAGCCCACCTTGCCCCTCTGCTCTGGGTCACTGGTAAGGTCGCAGCCAGGCCAGCTGACCACACACAGAGGCACGGGCCAGAGAGAGCGGCCCCCTGCACTCTCTGCCACTGCCCCGACCCAAAGGAAACACAGAGCCTCTGCCCCGGCCCCCGGAGACTGCCAGCCTGCTCGGGGAACCTGAATGCACCAGCTTTGCAAAAGGAAAACTGTCACAGCTCTGAAATCATCGGGAACGACAGACAAGGCTACACCCTCCCGGGCAGGAGCTGTCATCCTCTGCCTTAAAGCTGGTTTTGTGGGTACAGCTGCAGCCAGCGGGGAAACGGCGCCGTGACGCCGCCCGCGTTTCAGGGGAGGGCACCGAGGGCAGCCCGGGCGCGGCTGGCGGCTGCAGAGGGAGCCCCCAGGTACCTTGGCCGTGCTGAGCAGCTCGGCGACGAGCCGGATGGACTGCAGGTTCCTCTGCGCCAGCAGCAGCTTGCGCTCCTCCAGCTTGATCTTCTCCTGCAGCTGCTTCTGCTCCTCCGCCTGCAGCTTCTCCAGCTTCTTCTGATTCCGGCGCAGCTCACGGTCCCTCTGCTTCTGCTCCCTCTTGCGAAGCTTCTCTTCTCTCTTCCTCTCTCGCTCCAGCTCTTCCAGCTCCTTCTGTTTCCTGTGTGGAACACACCGGGGGCTCGTCACAGCGCGCTGCAGCCAACACACGACACACCATACAAGTGGCTTTTCACACGAGAGGGAAAAGGCCACAGTCGAACGATTAAGCATTTAACTCTTTATCCCAAAGTGGACCTCGGTTGACTCAAAGCAGCCCGAGAGGTGGAAAGAGCGAGCCGGGCGAGGACCTCCGTGACCTTCCAACACGCCATCCTGCTAAGTGTGACCCAACCCTGAAACCACGAAGAAAACGACCACTAGACCGACCACGTCAAAAGCCACGCCCCCAGCCAGGGGACAGACGGATGGATGGACGGGGGAAAGAGGAACCCCAGCAGGCCCAACGAGGCCCCGGGATGCACAGCGGCGCGGAGGAGGCTGGTTCTGCCCACTGGGAACCGCGCTGGGTGACTCCGTGTCGTGCAGGAATCCTGTGAGGGCACCGCACAGCACTGACACGGGGGGACCTCTCTCCAAACAAATCCAACCAGCCACGCCACTCAGCTCCTCTCACTTTCCTGTGGAGACGGGCTTCCCGGAAGTGAGGATGAATGCGGCTGGGGAGTGGCACGGTCCCCAGAGAGAGTCCACGAGAGACAGTGGGGCATTCTCTAGCTCACCCTCCCCCGCCCTGAGGCTCTCAAATGCATTTAAACCAACACCAGACCCGGGAACAAGTCACAGCTGTTTCTGTGGAACACGACACGGAGGCCCAGACTTCTGAAGCCTGGGTGGGCGCCGCCAACTGCCTGGTGAGGCCAGAAAGCCCGCCGGGGTGACACAGACCTGCACAGACACCAAGGCGAGAGGAGACACGGGGACGAGGAGGAGCAGGCTGGGAGAAAAGGCATCCCGCTCTCCGCCACCCCAAGAAGGGAGCCAGGCCAGGTGCCGACGCCCAGGCAGGGATCCACACGGTCTCCGGCCGGGGCGTGAAGGTCCTCCGTTTCAGGTGCTGAAGGTTTAACCACCCTGTGAGCTGTCACCGCCCCCACGAGCTTGGAGGGCAGCTCAGGGCAGCCCAGCCCATAGCACGCCCTCAGATGGGACTCACACCGACGCCTGGAGGCTGGGCAGCTTTCAGAGGACAGCTCTCCCCAAGCTCCAAGTTACACGTGAGGGCCGAACAAGCAAACACGCCTCATCTCCACCCACCAGAAAGAAACGCCGGAGGCTGCCCTGGGCCTCCCCGCATGCTCAGCCTCTGAGGAAGCACAGTGTGGGGCAGCGGGGGCAAGTATGGCCCTGCGTGGGGGAGGACAGCTCCACGGGCCAAGCTGGAGCCCTCCCAGCAGCTCCCCCAGACAACAGGCCTGCCCCTCCCCACGGCTCTGGACACCCCGTCCTGCTCTCGAGAACCTCACGGCCCAGCCCCGCTTCCCCCAATCCCTCTGTGGTCTGGCCAGGAGGACGGGACCCCTTCCCTGCAGAGACACACTCCACTTCTCCAACGTCCATCTCTCCTCAGGGAAAGATCAAGGATGCAACTTCTCCTCCTCAACCCGAAGCTCTTTTCTGAAATGCTGCGGGACACTCCTGCAACATGGAGAAGTCTGAGGTTCTGAGTCCCACTCCACACTTCCAGAACGTGGACAGGCACCTTCAGCCAGGCCTGGGCTGTGTCTGCAGCCCAGAAGAGGCCCTGTAGCGTCCCAGGACTGTCTCCCACCCCAGCTGTCCTAGTCGCCCTGACAGCGGCTGACCACAGGGGACCCTGACTCAACCCCACATCTGAACCACCCCTCCCAGGGGCCGCCTCCCAGGATGGCGACGCAGCAGCAGGTCCCTCCCTCCCAGGGCGTCTGCCTCTCTCTGCTGCCTGCCTTGCGTCCTGGGGCTCCTGACGGCTGACATGGGCCCCCCGCCGGCCCATTCATGGCCACTCGCTTACACACTGCGCCTGCCTCATCTAAGGAGCCCTCGGGGTTCAGCTTCAGAGGCTGACAGCCCGACTCTCCCCTGGGGAGGCAAGGGGGGCTATGTAAAGAAGACCACGAGCAGGATGGACCCGCTCCCAGGAGTTCAGTGCCAGGACTCTCGTGCAAACATCACCAGCCACACACATCCACACACTGGCACCGGCGTCACGTAAAGCAGTGAGAAACGGAAACAAAACGGACCAACTCGGTCCCACCGCAGGTTGTCCAGGAGCCCCCCAGCCAAGTCCAACACATCCCAGACTTGATATCGGCGACATGAAGCGCAACAGACGTGCAGGATGCACCAAAGTCGTCAGAGGACACGGCGGGAGGGATGGAGGAGGAGGAGGAGGAGGAGGAGGAGAAGGAGGAGGAGGAGGAGGATTCTGCCTCACGGGATTCACAGAAAGTTGTTGGTTCCCTCCTGCAATGCTAAGAAGATAAAAGGGGCGTCTCTGGTACCCCAACCACAGTGAACGACCCAGGCAATTGCTTTAAAGACCTCTTATGGGAAACTGAGTTTTTGTCCTATCGTTGGTTTTTTTTTTTTTTTTTTTTTAAATCTGGCCATCACCATCAACCCTCTACTTCATTTTGTAAATGGTAGCCTCAACCTAAATGCAAACTTGCAAACGGCCAGGGCATTCTGCTTGTTGCAGCGGGATCTGTGAACAGCGCGTGGAGGGAGAGGTGGCGGCTCTTTGGGAAAGGCGCGGTCCTGGGAGCTGGTAGGGATCATGTCAGACCACGACGTGTGACAGGAAAAGAGAAACACGCATATTCTGCTGCGTCTCAAACAGCCACTCACGCAGGTCCTCACGTGCACGGCTGCGCACCCACAGGCATGCACACACACCCGTATGTGCACAAAGTACATGCACGCGTTCACAGGCACACTCGCATGCACAGTCACGTGTACTATGTGCACAGATACAGAGGCACACATGTGCACATACACAGGTACACACATAAGCTCAGACACGCATGCACACACACAGGCACAAGTGTGCACAGACGCAGAGGCACACACACGTGGACACACATGCGTACATATGCACACGGGTACACACATGGACACAGGTACACACGAGCTCACAGGCACGCATGCACGCACACACAGGCACGTGTGCACAGACAGAGGCACACACACAGGTACACACACGAGCTCACAGGCACGCATGCATGCACACACACAGGCACGTGTGCACAAATGCAGAGGCACATACACGTGGGCACACATGCGTACATACGCACCCAGGTACATACACGAGCTCACACACATGCATGCACACACAGGCACATGTGCACAGATGCTCAGGCACACACTCTCGGGCACACATACATACATACAAAGTACACACACCGGTTCACAGGCACGCACGCCAGCAGGCACACATGCGTCCATGCACGCAGGTACACACACAAGCTCACAAGCATGCATGCACACACACACGCACAGGAGTTTGTGTACACTCCCAGGTGTCAGACACCAGCACCGAGGGCCCGTTCCCGCAGAAGGTACCTTTCCTCCGCTCGCTGCCTCTCCTCCGCTTCCTTCTCTCTGCGCTTTTGTTCTTCTCTTTGCTGCTCCAGTTCCTGAAGCTTCTGCCTCTCCAGCTGCCGCTTCTTAATTGAGGCATCACTCAGGTGTTTCGTCGAATCAAAAGAAACCTTTAAAAGCAAAAACACTGTCAGATGGCCTTTCCCCAAAGCCCCCCAGACACATGGCCAGGCGCCCTCTCCTGGGGCCGTAGGGCCGAGTGGCCTCAAAGCCTGAGCGCCCGCTCACCACTCACGTCTGGTGCAGACCCAGACAGTGGAGCCCAGAAGCCAACCCAATCCCTCCAAGTCACCATCAGTGGCTCAAGACTTAGCCCATCCCACAGAGTTACGACTCAACGAGGAACACCAACTAGCTCTCGCCACTTACTGAACGCAAGTGACACGCCACTGCTGCAAGACACGGCTCCCCCATTCCCTGTGGCCACGGTCACTGAGCAGGCCACCCTGGGGCCCCCTGCCCACACCCACGGGCACATCTTAAGGCCACAAAACCCCCGCCAGGAGGCTGGCTCATTTGTCACCGCAAAGCCAACACTGGTCAAAACACATGAGGCTAGGCTGGGTGCAGTGGCTCACACCTGTCATCCCAGCACTTTGGGAGGGCGAGGCAGGCAGTTCACGAGGTCAGGAGTTCGAGACCAGCCTGGTCAATACGGCGAAACTCTGTCTCTAGTAAAAATACAAAAACTAGCCAGGCGTGGTGGCGTGCACCTGCACACCCAGCTACTCGTGAGGCTGAGGCAGAAGAATCGCTCGAACCTGGGAGGCAGAGGTTGCAGTGAGCTGAGATCGCGCCACTGCACTCCAGCCTAGGAAACAGATTGAGACTCTGTCTCAAAAAAATAAGAAAAAAAAGCACATGAGGCTAAAGGGAACGTTAAGCCCTGGTTTCAAGGTGCATTCTGGGAAGGCCAGGTTCTCTTGGTTCTGACACGGTCCAAATCCCTGTCAGAGTTACTGAGAGTCCACCCCGCACCTACTACACGACGTGTGGCTGCTGCACATCTTCCTTAAGATACCGAATTTCCAAAACCACAGCACGGGACCCCCACTCGACCTCACGCCTGTGCCTCTGAAATTGGACAGGCACAGGACTGTTGCTGTCATTTTACTCAGGGGAGATCCCCGCAGCCTGAGGGGTGTGGCTGGGAGCGTTCTGCCCACCCTGCTGGAAGGAAGCCGCCGGAGGGAGGAAGCGCGTGGGTCTGGGCGCCCAGGGCTCACCTTGATGTTGCAGGCCACCGCCTTGCCGTCCTCGCCCTTGTACATAAGCTTCATCCCGCGCAGGGCGCTCATGGCCTGGATGAAGCCCACGTACTCGCGGTACTGCACGTAGGCCTCGAAGTTCAAGTGCCCCCCGAAACTGAAGGTGTGGAAGTTGCGGCCTGTCATCTCCTCTCGGTAGGGGTCCAGCATGGGGATGTCCACATTCCGGATCTCCCCGAACTTCTCAAACACCTTGACCAGGACGTCCTCGCTGGGCTTCTCGGAGCCCGACTCCTTCAGGGCGAACCACTTGCAGGGCAGCCCCTCCAGGTGGATGGTGTCCGGCCGCTCCCCCGGCAGGGTCTCGTTCATGTCCTTGGCGTCGCGGAAGAAGGAGTCCCAGTCGTGGCGGGTGGGGAAGTCGATCTTGAACTCGGCCGCGCGCACCTTCAGGATGTCGGAGAAGCCGCTGAGCTTGATGGTCTTGCCGTCCAGGCAGGCCAGGAAAGACTTGACCAGGCTCTTGTTCTCCACCTCCCCCTCGAAGCGGATGAAGTCCATGGTACTCTTGGAAATACGCAGCGTGGAGAACTGGTGGTTGTGCACCATGCCCTTCAGCCTCTCCATCACCTCCCAGTTGGAGATGGACTTCCCCGGCTGCTTCAGCTGCGGGAGTGCCACGCTGATGGTCATCTTGGTGATGGGCTTCAGGTACAAGCCGTACGCGGGGCAGAGCTCCACGGCCTCAGACGTGTCGTGCACGATGGTAGCCGCTGCCATAGCCTCCGGGACCTTGGGCCTGAAACATAAGACGCAGACGGTCAACACCAGCACCCCCCCCACCTCCCCTACCAACGAAGAGGGGCCACGCCAGCCGGCACTTTTTGGACCCGGAGAAGAGAAACAGCAGCGTCTCTGTGCCGTGTCAGAGACTGGTTTCCACTCTGTTAAAAGCCATCTCAACAGAGTTTTTTACTTTTTGAAATCATTAAGAGTACCCCAGGCCGGGCGCGGTGGCTCACGCTTGTAATCCCAGCACTTTGGGAGGCTGAGGCGGGCGGGTCATGAGGTCAGGAGATCGAGACCACGGTGAAACCCCGTCTCTACTAAAAATACAAAAAATTAGCCAGGTGTGGTGTCGGGTGCCTGTAGTCCCAGCTACTCGGAGAGGCTGAGGCAGGAGAATGGCTTGAACCCGGGAGGCGGAGCTTGCAGTGAGCCGAGATTGCGCCACTGCACTCCAGCCTGGGCGACAGAGCGAGACTCCGTCTCAAAAAAAAAAGAAAGAGTACACCAAAGGGGAAAAAGCCGAGCTGATGAAGAATAGGTTAGCGTCAAAACCTCGGGCAGCACTGCCGGACACCCTACATCCGGCACCCAGCAGCTCCCAAGGCCTGCAGAATAGGAAGCTGAGCAAGACCAGGCCCGTCACACAGATCATGTAGGGACGGGGAAGCTACAAACGCGGGGAAGCTGCAAACGCCTAGCTCCACGGGAAGGTGCAGAAAGACACTGGGCAAGGGAAGGGGCCGGGGAGAGCACAGCTGCAGGCATCTGGAAAGGTTTTGTGGAGGGGGCGGCGGCCCCGTACTTGCACTGATAAAACAGGAAGTCTCGGCCTGCGAAAACAATCCAGAACCATGAACCCTAGTAATCTCCACAAAGGCCAGACGCATCCCAGCTTTAACCCACTCAAAGCCAAAAAGTACAAGGAACTTTCCAAAACTCAGGGGCCGGAGTCCCCCATCTGCGCCTTCTTCCTGCACCCACCTTCTTTAACCCACCTCTTCCCTGCTGAGCTGACAGGCAGCCACTTCCTGACGGCCAAGTCCACGCAGAGGAAGCTTCACTCACAGAAACCCAAACATCTCAGGTGACCCGCCTCTGGCCCGGCCGCCCACCACACCAACCTGGAGGCTTCCTGCCAGGCCCAGGAGACGGCCTCCTCGCCCAAGCCCGAGGTGGGAGGTGCCAAAGAAGGGAGGGAGGGTGGAGAAACTACCAGAAAAGGTCAGTGGGGCACGAGGGAGGGGCTCCGGCCCGCACAGAGACCCGTGAACCCTCCCCCAGCACGCAGGCGGCCCCAGCAACTTCTCCACTGAGGAACCCTCCCCAGTCTGGCGTCCAGCGCCCTCCGACCACCCCGGTACACCTGGCTGCCCAATCCCCAGTACGCTGCATTGCCCCTGGTATTCCCACCTCCGAGCCCCTGGTATTCCCACCTCCGACAGCCCCTGGTATTCCCACCTCCGAGCCCCTGGTATTCCCACCTCCGACAGCCCCCCCAGCATAGCCTCAGGCTGCCCCTGGCACGACCCCACACCTTCTCAGGCCCTTGGCCACTCGGTACCCCCAGCTCCTCAGTTTCCCCCTCCCCGTCCACCGCACTCCTGGATGAACCTCAATACCCCAACCTACACAGCACTGCCCAAGCCTCCGAAAACCCCGGACAGCCAGCCCCTTGCTTCCCACTCTACACCTAGGAGCGACCGCAGCGCCACGTCCCCCAGTCCCAGGCCTCCCAGTCTCCCGCCCATCCGATCCCCCCGAGCTCCCAGCCCCCCGACCCCGCTCCAGGCCTCAGCTCCGTCGGTGGAGTCCCAGGAACCGCTCCGGCCCCTACCCCTGCTTCCAGGGACCCCTGGACCCCCGCCCGCAGACCTCCCCAGCCTCCGGTTCCCCTGTACAGCCTCAGGCGCTCCCGGCCTCCCCGGTGGCACCCCACGCACCCCAACCCCAGCCCCGTCACCTCCGAGACCCCCTAGGCCCCGCCTCCCAAGCCCCGGCCCGAGGAGCGAAGCGTTCGCCGGTTGCAGCCGGGCCCGGGCGGCACGGGGGGCGGCAGTCACCTGCGCGGGGCTCCGCCTGCGTCCCAGGCCGCCGCCGCCGCTGGCCCAAGCTCCCGCCGTCCCCCGACGATCCCCGGACAGGCGCGGCCTCACCGCCGGGCGCCGCCACCGTCCCCTGGAGGCGCCTCCGACGCCGCCACCGCCGTCGCCCGCCCGCCCTCTATGACGTATTTCCACTTCCGGCGCGCGGGCTCGCGGAAGAGGCCGCGCGGCAGCACCCGGTTTCTCCTTCTTGCCCTGGCTCCGCCCCTGGGAGGCGGGACTTCCGGGAGCCCGGCCTTTTGCACTGCGCGTGCGCGAGTCCGCCCCGCCCCCATGGCGCCACCTGCCTGCGGGTAACCAGGGGACGTGCTTCGGCCAGGGTCTGGAGGGGGGCCGGTGTGGGGTCTAAATTCCAATTGTAGAGTCAAATATATATAATAAAATTCTAAAATGTAATAGGACCCTATAACGGGATTCTATACTATACTTGCAAATTATGGGTAATATACTTGAATAAGATAATCTATGTATAAATTAGATCATATTCTATGACATAATTATAGAATTATATACATTGCTGGTTAATTAACTATTAATTGAATTGATAATAATTATTAATTGTATAATAATAATAATTATTAATTAATTTATTATTAATTAATATTTATTATTAATTGTATATTGATAATTATTAATACACACCATTACATAATTTAATATTTATTATTAATTTATTTATTATTAATTATTATTAATTAATATTTATTATTAATTGTATATTAATAATTATTAATGCATACCATTACATGATGTGATTATGAAATAATAAATGATAACACAATGATATGAAATTAATAATAATTTATGTTGCAATTATGAAATAAATGATAGTTTCTAATTATAAGATAATTTATAATGTAATTATGAAATAAATATAATGTAATTTAAAAATAAATGATAATCTAATGTAATTATGAAATAAATGCTATTGTATAATATAATCATAAAATAATTTGTAATGTAATTGTGAAATAATAAATGATAATCTATAGTGTAATTATCAAATAAATGACAATATATAATGTAATTCTGAAATGATCATTTATAATGTAATTATGAAATAATAAATGACAATTTATAATGTAATTACAAAATAATGAATGAGGCCAAGTGCAGCGGCTCACATCTGTAATCCCAGCACTTTGGAGGGCCAAGGCGGGCAGATCACAAGGTCAGGAGTTCAAGACCAGCCCGGGGCTGGGCCCAGTGGCTCATGCCTGTAATCCCAGCACTTCGGGAGGCTGAGATAGGCGGATGATGAAGTCAGGAAATCGAGACCATCCTGGCTAACACGGTGAAACCCCGTCTCTACTAAAAATACAAAAAAAAATTAGGTGGGTGTGGTGGTGGGCGCCGGTAGTCCTGGGTGCCTGTACTGGGAAGGCTGAGGCAGGAGAATCACTTGAACCCGGGAGGTGGAGCTTGCAGTGAGCTGAGATCAGGCCACTGCACTCCAGCCTGGATAACAGAGCGAGACTCCATGTAAAAAAAAAAAAAAAAAATCAGCCTGGCCAGTATGGTGAAACCCTGTCCCTACTAAAAAGACAAAAAAAGCTAGCCGGGTGTGGAGGTGGGTCCCTGTAGTCCCAGCTACTCAGGAGGCTGAGGCAGAACTGAGAATCACTTCAACCCAGGACACAGAGGTTGCAGTGAGCCGAGATGTCACCACTGCACTCCAGCCTGGGTAACAGAGCGAGACTCTGTCTCCAATAAATAAATAAATAAGTAACGATAATTTATAATGCATTACTTATTTTTTATTTATTATAACTTATTGTTTATTAAGTATGCCAAGCTCTACGTGAGAGGTACGTGCTTCTGACATCCCAAATATGTCACAAGTCCCCAAACTGGATATATCGAGGGTCAGATAATCAGAACAGAAATGTTGCATTGCTCACCATCAGCTGTCAACAAAGAAGAAAGCGAACACAGCAGGGGCCCGCCCCAGCAAGGCGGCTTCAGAGGGGCCGGGCTGTGTGAGAGGGTTGCTATGCCTTCCATGTTTCTGTCCTTCCAAAACTCAAGTTCAAACTCAGTTCCCACTGCAAGAGTGTTAGAGATGGCGCTTTTAGGAGGTGGTTAGGTCATGAGTGGCATTTGTGCTCCTAGAAGACGGGCCCCAGAGAGCTCTCTTGCCCCTTCCACCATGTGAGGACACAGCCAGAAGGAACCATCTGTGAACCAGCAAGCGGGTCCTCACCAGACACTGAACGTCCCACTCATTGATATTGGACTCTCAGCCTCCAGAACCGTGAGACATAAAGTCTGCAGTTCAGGCGGGATATGCTGGCTCATGCCTGTAATCTCAGCACTTTGGGAGGCCGAGGCGGGTGGATCACCTGAGGTCAGGAGTTTGAGACCAGCGTGGCCAACATGGTGAAACCCTGTCTTTACTAAAAATACAAAAATTAGCTGGGCGTGGTGGTGCGCACCTGTAATCCCAGGTATTCGGGAAGCTGAGGCAGGAGAATCGCTTGAACCTGGGAGGTGGAGGTTGCAGTGAGCCAAGATTGCACCATTGCACTCCAGCCTGGAGGACAAGAGGAAGACTCCATCTCAAAAGAAGGGGAGGAGAGGGGAAGGGAAAGGAGGGGAGGGGAGGGGAAAGGAGGGGAGGGGAGGGGAAAGGAGGGGAGGGGAGGGGA
>NW_026652350.1:74640-104772 GCF_009828535.3 Hylobates moloch | reverse complement strand
ACAGGGGAGAATGAGCTTCCTATCGTGTGTGTCGTGTTCACGGCGGTACCCACTGTACTGCTATGCTGCTGTGTTGGGTTCATAGGCTGTCTTTCTCACCTGTCATCCTGCTGTCATCACTCTCCCTTGACAAACGACGAAGCTGAAATCCGCCTGCAGACTGGGCATTTGGATACACGGTGTCCGAGCTCTGGGCTCCGGACCCTTCCCTGCAGGCTCAGGTGCAAGAGCTCAGGTGCCTCTGCGAAGGCCCAGGTGTCAGGCTGGGGTAGCTGAGCAGGTCCTCATGGGGAGTTTCTTCAGATGTGCCTGTGCCATGAGGCAGGAGTATCAGAAGACCAGTAAACTGGCTGGTGTCACGACTCAGGCACGGTAAGCATTGACCCCTTTCACGGGAAGAACACGGGAAGGTAGGATGTGGCCCCCAACGCCTCGTTGCAGCTGTAAACGTCTCTGCAGTTCTGCCTGCCCATCTCAACACGGAGGCCACAGGATGCCTGCAGAATGATTTGGTAGAATTAGGACAGGAAGGAGTCAGGAAATGGTTGGCAGTCCTCCGAAACTTTTTTTTATTGTGGTAAAATATACATAACATAAAAACGATCATCTTGTCCTTTTGTGTGTGTGTATGTGTGTGTGTGTGTGTGTGTGTGTGTGTGTGTGATGGAGTCTTGCTCTATCGCCCAGGCTGGAGTGCAGTGGCGCGATCTTGGCTCACTGCAACCTCTGCCTCCCGGGTTCAAGCGATTCTCCTGCCTCAGCCTCCCGAGTAGCTGGGATGACAGGTGCTCGCCACCACACCTGACTAATTTTTTTTATTTTTCATAGATACGGGGTTTCACCATCTTGGCCAGGCTGGTCTTGAACTCCCGACCTTGTGATCCAGCCACCTCGGCCTCCCAAAGTGCTGGGATTACAGGCAAGAGCCACCGTGTGCCCAGCCATCATCTTATCCATTTTTTTGTGAGTCTTGTCACGTTTCTACAATTTTTTTTTTTTTTTTTTTGAGATAGAGTCTCACTCTGTCACCCAGGCTGGAGTGCAGCAGTGCAAACTTGGCTCACTGCAGCCTCCGCCTCCCGGGTTCAAGTGATTCTCCTGCCTCAGCCTCCTGAGTAGCTGGGATTACAGGAGTGCATCACCACGCCTCACTAATTTCTGTATTTTTAATAGAGATGGGGTTTCACCATGTTGGTCAGGCTGGTCTTGAACTCCCAACCTCAGGTGATCCACCCACCTCGGCCTCCCAAAGTGCTGGGATGACAGGCACTAGCCATCGCGCCCGACCCAATTTTTTTTTATTGTGGTAAAATACACGGAACTTAAAAACCATCATCCTGCCCATTTTTGGAGAGTCTTGTGATGCTTCCGCATTTTTTAATAAGTTTCAAACTGCATCATTTCAAGTTAGCTTTTTTTTCTTTCTGATGTTTTAACTTTTATTTTAGGTTCAGGAGGTATGTGAGATGGGGGATTTTGCTGATTATTTCATGACCGAGGTGCTTAGCTCAGTGCCAAATAGGTATTTTTCCTGCTCTTCTCCCTCTTCCCACCCTCCACCCTCACATAGCCCCCAGTGTCTGTTGTTTTTTAATTTGAGTCCAAGTGTCATCATTATTTAGCTCCCACTTATAAGAGAGAACATGTGTTATTTAGCTTTCTGATCCTGTGTTAGTTTGCTAAAGATAGTGGCTTCCAGCTCCATTCATGTCCCTGCAAAGGACATGATCTCATTTTATTATTATTATTATTTTTTTTAGACGGAGTCTCACTCTGTCACCCAGGCTGGAGTGCAGTGGCACGATCTCGGCTCACTGCAAGCTCCACCTCCTGGGCTCAAGTGATCCTCCCACCTCAGCCTCCCAAGCAGCTGGGACTACAGGTGCATGCCATCATGCCCGGCTAATTTTTGTATTTTTTTTTTTTTTTTTTAGTAGAGATGGGGTCTCATCATGTTGCCTAGGCTGGTCTCAAACTCCTGGGCTCAAGCTATCCACCCACCTTGGCTTCCAAAGTGCTAGGATTACACGCGTGAGCCACCTCACCTGGCACATATGGAGATGTTTTAACCAGAGAAGGGACCTGACTTATATATTCTATCCTATGCACTCAGCACTCCATATCCACACGTTCCACATCTGCAGATTCAACCAACCTCAGATCAGAAATGTTTGAAAAACATAAAACTATAAATAAAAAACACAGTATAACAACTATATATACACACATATATATACATATATACACATATACACATATATACATATATATACACACATATATATTACATATATCCATATATATATATATATATATTTTTTTTTTTTTGAGACAGAGTCTTGCTCTGTTGCCCAGGCTGGAGTGCAGTGGTGCAATCTCAGCTCACTGCAACCTCCGCCTCCCAGGTTCAAGCAATTCTCCTGCCTCAGCCTCCTGAGTAGCTGGGATTACAGGTGCACGCCACCACACCTGGCTAATTTTTATTTTTTATTTTAGTTTTTGTTTTTGTTTGGAGACAGAACCTCACTCTGTCACCAGGCTGGAGTGCAGTGGCACAGTCTCAGCTCACTGCAACCTCCGCTTCCCTGGTTCAAGCAATTCTCCTGCCTCAGCCTCCCAAGTAGCTGGGACTACAGGTGCACGCCACCACACCCAGCAAATTCTTATATTTTTAGTAGAGATAGGGTTTCACTGTGTTGGCCAGGATGGTCTCGATCTCCTGACCTCGTGATCCACCTACCTTGGCCTCCCAGAGTGCTAGGATTACAGGCATGAGCCACCGCACCTGGCCTAAGTTTTGTATTTTTAATAAAGACAGATTTCACCATATTGATCAGGCTGGTCTCGAACTCCTGACCTCAGGTGATCCGCCCGCCTCAGCCTCCCAAAGTGCTGGGATTACAGGCGTGAGCCACCACGTCCAGCCTATAACAACTATTTACATAGTATTTACATTATATTAGGTGTTATAAATAATTTACAGATGATTTTAAGCATATAGAAGGATGTGGGTAGGTTATATGCAAATACTACACCATTTTATATCAGGCACCTCAGCATCCCTGGATCTTCCTGTCCTCAGATGGGTTCCAGAACCAATTTCCCAACGTTACTGAGGGATGACTGTATTCATAGCTACTATATATATATAAAATATTTGAAACATAAATTTAACTCATGTATGCATATATCATGTTAGATATACACATCTACCATATAGGCAAATATATTTGCAACACTAATTCATGTCATGTATACATATATCGTATATAGTATCTACCATATATAGTATATTTATAACATAAATTTATACCATGTATACAACTATTATAGCATATATACATGTCTACCATATACGTTATATTTGCAACATAAATTCATCTCACATATACATATGTCATATATAATATCTACCATATGTAGTATATTTACAATGTAAATGTATCCCATATATATATTATATCATCTATATCTACCATATATGTTACATTTGTGTTATAAATTCATCTCATATATACGTATATCATACATAATGTTTACCATATATGTTATATTTGCAACATAAATTCATCTGATATATATATACATATATCATATATAATATCTACCATATGTGGTATATTTATCCCATGTATAGAAATATTATAGCATATATAATATCTACCATATATGTTATATTTGCAAGATAATTCATCTCATGTGTACATATATATTCATATATACACACATATCATGTATCATGTATAATATCTACCATATATGTTATATTTGTAACATAAATTCATCTCATATATAAATATATCATATCACGTATAATATCTACCATATTGTTATATTTGCAACATAAATTCATCTCATATATAAAGATATCATATCTGTATAATATCTACCATATATGTTGTTTTTGCAACATAAATTCATCTCGTGTATACATATATTATATATACAGATCTCCCATATATGGTATATTTTCAACATAAATTCCACAAAGAGAATAGAGCAGAAAGAATAATCAAAGAAATAAGAGAGAAAAATATCTCCGCACTGAATAACACCGTACAAACAAAAAGCCCTTTAAGTATCTTAATGAAAAGATACACATGAAAATTCCTGGAAATTTGTTTAAATATTCAAGATAAATCACATCCTGTCATGCTCAGGAGAAATAAGCAGATTATTTTACAAAGCAACACATCATCAGCCATCTACAGAACAAAATAACCGAAGGCCTGAAGCAATAAAAAACAAAATAATGGTACTGAGGTTTGTTTAACATACAAAAAGCTGTACATATTTAAAGTATACAACCTGATAACTTGAGAGAAAAAGACACATCTTTGAGAGTCCCACCACCCCCTATGTCATAAACATATCTATCACCTCCAAAAGATTCCTCTTCCCTTTCAATATGATGATGATGTATTTTTATTATCATTGTGATAAGAACACTTCACATATGTTCTACTCTTTTAGCAAATTTTTTATATCCCCCAACTTTTTTTTTTTCAGAGAGGGAGTCTCCCTCTGTCTCCCAGGCTGGAGTGCAGTGGTGCGGTCATAGCTCACTGCAACCTGGGACTCCTGGGCTCAAGCCATCCTCCCACCTCAGCCTCCTGAGTAGCTGGGACCACAGGTGTGTACCACCACGCCTATTGCTTGAGAACAGGAAATCAACTCTGCAGTGAACTATGATGGCATCGCTGCGCTGCAGCCTGGGCGACACAGAGAGACTGTGTTTTTAAAAGCAGCAACAGGCTGGGCACGGTGGCTCACACCTGTAATCCCAGCACTTTGGGAGGCCGAGATGGGTGGATCACCTGAGGTCAGGAGTTAGAGATCAGCCTGGCCAACATGGTGAGACTCTATCTCTACTAAAAATACAAAAATTAGCCAGGCGTGGTGGTGCATGCCTGTAATCCCAGCTACTCGGGAGACTGAGGCAGGAGAATTGCTTGAACCCAGGAGAAGGAGGTTGCAGTGAGCTGAGATTGTGCCATTGCACTCTAGCCTGGGCAACAAAGAGTGAATCTCCATCTAAAAAAAAAAAAAAAAAAAACCCAACAACAACAACAGCCAAAGTAACTTCAGCCAAACCAGAAATGAATGAAATTAAGAATTTTAAAATGGGGAAGCTGTGGTACAAAATGATTGGCAGTTAACCATAAAACATAAGAAGGTTCATAAAAAATGTTTTCAAGGCACAATGTATGAAAATATACACTATAGTAATATTATATGTATCAATTAGTAACAGTACAATACATTCTAAGTCAAAATATACTTTTAGAGAATAGAGTTTGGAAATAAAAGACGTGAAATGCTTAAATAAATACAGACTCTGGCAGCATAGGAGAGAAGGAGGGGGTAGGTAGCAAGCCACACTATGGTAAATCCTTATCTCAACCAATGCAGATAAAGAGTTTCAGTTTTCACCATAATGTTTAGAAAAAAAAAATGAGTTTTATACAGTTATTTTTGCTGCATATGTAACTATTAGCAAAGAAATGTTGCTATTTGCAGAATGCTACTACAGTAATTACTGAAAAACAATTCAAGCCTCCCAAAGTGCCGGCAGTACAGGCGTAAGCCACTGCGCCCAACCGTATTCTTTTCATTCATTCCTCCAAAGCTTACTTTGGAGATGTCATAAATCAAAACCTTATATAACTTTTAGTGTGAAATAACTCAGATCTTTCATCATACTTATAGTAAACAAATATAGCTCTTGTTTTCTTTCACTTTGATGAAGTAAAAAAATACCCAACTCCGTGGATCACGAGGTCAGGAGATCGAGACCACGGTGAAACCCCGTCTCTTCTAAAAATACAAAAAAATTAGCCGGGCGTGGTGGCGGGCACCTGTCGTCCCAGCTACTCGGAGAGGCTGAGGCAGGAGAATGGCGTGAACCCGGGAGGCGGAGCTTGCAGTGAGCCCAGATTGTGCCACTGCACTCCAGCCTGGGTGACAGAGTGAGACTCCGTCTCAAAAAAAAAAAAAAAAAATTTACCAACTCCTAAAGACTTTTTAAAAAAAGCAACAGAATTCAGAAAGGCTTCGAGAATGTTTTGAAGTCAGCCTCTCATAGCTTCCCCCAGGGCAGGGTCACCTGGCCAGGGAAAGTAGAGATGAGAAGGACAATCCCAATTGACAGGTTATGAATAGACATGAAAACTCCTCTGTAATTTATATCTCCTGCACCAGGCCTGAAAAAACAATTGCTCTTTAATGACCTTTGAAAAATCTGTTTCCTCCACAGCTTTGAGGAATGCACCTGGTACTCTTGTTATAATTGCATCATCTCCTCATTTTTTTTTTAAAGTGTGTGGTGATGGCACCTGTAATCCCAGCTACTCGGGAGGCTGAGGCAGGAGAACCGCTTGAACCCGGGAGGCAGAGTTTGCAGTGAGCCGAGATCACGCCATTGCACTCCAGCCTGGGCAATAAGAGCAAAACCCTCTCTCAAAAACAAACAAACAAAACTGTTTGCCCCACAGCCTTGAGGAATGCACCCCGTTCTCTTGTTATAGTTGGATTATCTCCTCATTGTTTTTTTTTTTAAGTGTATGGCAACTGGGTGCGGCGACTTACCCCTGTAATCCCAGCACTCTGGGAAGCCGAGGCGGGTGGATCACCTGAGGTCAGAGGTTCGAGACTAGCCTGGCCAACATGGTGAAACCCCGTCTGTACTAAAAATACAAAAATTAGCCGGGCTTGATGGTGGGTGTTGTGGTCTGTGCCTGTAGTTCCAGCTACTCAGGAGGCTGAGGCGGGAGAACCGCTTGAGCCAGGGAGGTCAAGGCTGCAGTGAGCTGAGACTGCACCACTGCACTCCAGCCTGGGCAACAGAGTGGGCACATCTTCACAAGGTGGCAGGGGAGAGAGAGGGAGAGACAGAGAGAGAGACCGACCACAGGGGAAACTACCAAACACTTTTGTCTTTTCTTTTCCTTTTTTTTTTTTTTTTTGAGATGGAGCCTTGCTCTGTCGCCCAGGCTGGAGTGCAGTGGCACCATCTCGGCTCACTGCAACCTCCGCCTCCTGGGTTCATGCCATTCTCCTGCCTCAGCCTCCCGAGTAGCTGGGACTACAGACACCCACCACCATGCCTGGCTAATTTTGTGTATTTTTAGTAAAGATGGGGTTTCACCGTGTTAGCCAGGCTGACCTCGTGATCTGCCCGCCTCAGCCTCCCAAAGTGCTGGGATGACACGCAAGAGCCACCGCGCCCGGCTGTTTTTTTTTGAGACAGAGTCTCACTCTGTCACCCAGGCTGGAGTGCAGTGGTGCGATCTCAGCTCACTGCAACATAGATCAGGCTGAGGCGGGAGGATCGCTTGACCCCAGGAGGTCAAGGCTGCAGTGAGCTGAGACTGCACCACTGCACTCCAGCCTGGGCAAAAGAGTGAGATCCTCTCTCAAAAAAAAAAAAAAGCATACATTGCTTCGCAGGTGCCGAGCTCTAAGGTCCAAGTACCTGCCAGTCCCTCATCTGCTGTCCTGATAGAATCCGTGAATCCCTGAAGCTCAGCTGCTCCCCCTAGTTGCATTCAAAGATGCAACCTGAAGGGGCAGCTGAATGTCCCACCTGCCGAGTCTCTATGACAGTAGCCTCCAGTGGTGGGTACCTGCAGCTGTCTCTCTGCTGAGAGCCATGAGACCCCACTCTCTCTGTCCTCTTTTCCAGCACACCCCTTTTCCACCCGTTCGTGCCTGTTTGGGGTCTCTGCACTCACAAACCTGTAGAGCATCCTACAAACAATACTGCATTATTATAAGAAAAACTAGGCCGGGCGCGGTGGCTCACGCCTGTCATCCCAGCACTTTGGGAGGCTGAGGCGGGCAGATCACGAGGTCAGGAGATCGAGACCATCCTGGCCAACACGGTGAAACCCCGTCTCTACTAAAAAATACAAAAAATTAGCTGGGCGTGGTGGCGGGCGTCTGTAGTCCCAGCTACTAGGGAGGCTGAGGCAGGAGAATGGTGTGAACCCGGGAGGTGGAACTTGCAGTGAGCTGAGATCACGCCACTGCACTCCAGCCTGGGTGACAGAGCGAGACTCCTTCTCAAAAACAAAACAAAACAAAACAAAACAAAACAAAACAAAACAAAACAAAACAAAACTAAACAGCATTCAACTTTTCTGTAGTGTTACTGTGTGGATGAACTCCCCCAAACAATGGGGACATAAATGTCTCAATTCCTAAATAGCAAGGAACATCAGTGGCCTGGGTTTGTAGCCCAGACACCGTCTCACCATATAGGGACCTGGGTTGGTTGCTCAAAGTGTCCCTGGAAATCAGAGACAATGTAGCACCCTCCAGCAGGTACAGGGATACAGGGAGATGCCTGGTGGGTCTGTGGAAGCCGCCCATTCCCCAGATGGGTGTGACGGGGAGTAAGTGAAGGGTGACCCTCCCCAGGAGCCCGGCAATGGTTAGGGGCTGTCCGTGGTGATCTGTGCTGAGGTCCAGGACAGAGGCATCCCTGGGAATCAGAGGGAAACTGTCTACCCAGATGGTCTCCAGTGTCTTCATTCACTCATCCCCTCATTCAAAAGATGATGAAGGGAGCCACAACGGGGCATCCCAGAAAGGATGTGGGGAGAGGGGGTTATCCAAGAACACACCAGCCCTGGAGCTGCTGACATTTGAGGCTGGAGGATCCTCCGTGGTGGGGCCGTCCTGTGCGCTGTACGATGCTGAGCAGCGTCCCTTAGCTCCGCCCGCCAGATGCCAGGAGCACTTGCTGCTCCAGCCAGTGGCGAGAACCAAGGATAACTCCATATTTTACTGATTGTCTCGTGGACAGCAAAATCTTCTCCAGTTGAGAACCACTTTAATACAGAAGATAGATAGATACATAGATAGATAGATAGATAGATAGATAGATAGATAGATAGATAGATAATAGATAGGATAGATAGATAATAGATGATAGATAGATAGGATAGATAGATAATAGATGATAGATAGATAGATAGGTAGATAGATAGATAGATAAGAGATGATAGATAGGTAGATAGATAGATAGATAGGATAGATAGATAATAGATGATAGATAGATAGATAGATAGATAGATAGATAGATAGATAGGATAGATAGATAATAGATGATAGATAGATAGGTAGATAGATAGATAGATAAGAGATGATAGGTAGATAGATAATAGATAGATAGATAGATAGATAGATAGATAGATAGATAGATAGATAAGATAGATAGATGATAGGTAGGTAGATAGATAGATAGATTCGATACATAGATAGATAGATAGATTCGATACATAGATAGATAGAGAGATAGATACATAGATAGATAGATGATAGATAGATACATAGATACATACATAGATACATAGATAGATACATAGATAGATGATAGGTAGGTAGATGAGGGATAGATAGATAATAGATGATCGATAGATACATAGATACATAGATAGACACATAGATAGATTAGATAGATAGATGATAGATAAATAGATACATAGATAGATACAGAGATAGATTGGATAGATGATAGATACATACATACATAGATACATAGAAGATACATAGATACATAGATACATACATAAATAGATAGATAGATAGATAGATAGAGAGATAGATAGATAGATACATAGATAAGATAGACAGATGATAGATAGGTACGTAGATAGATAGATAGATGATAGATAGCTAGATGATAGATAGATAGATAGATACATTGATAGGTAGATAGATACATAGATACATAGATAGATAGATAGACAGACAGACAGACAGATAGATAGATGAATGAATGGATACATGGATGGATGGATGGATGGATGGATGGATGGATGGATGGATGGATAAATGGATGGATAAATGGATGGATGAATAGAAGATGGATGGACAAATGTCCAAGCCTGAGCATGGTGGCTCGCACCTGTAATCCCAACACTTTGGGAGGCTGAGGTGGGCGGATTGCTTGAGCTCAGGAGTTGGAAGCCAACCTGGGCAGCATAACAAGACCCCATCTCTAGAAAGAAAAATTAGCTGGGCATGGTGGTGTGTGCCTGCAGTCCCAGCTACTCGGGAGCATGAGGTGGGAGGATAGCTTTAGCCCAGGAGATTGAGGCTGCAGTGAGCTAAGATTGCACCACTGCACTCCAGGCTGGGTGACAGAGCAAGGCCCTGTCTCAAAAAAAAAAAAAAAAAAAAAACAGCTAAAATGGAAAAGACGTTTGATCTAACAAACAAACAAACAAGCCATGCTCATTCCGACACAGTGAGCAAGCTGAGGAGATCTATGGTGCAACACGGTGATTATAATGAACAACATTGAATTGTGTACTTAAAAATCTTGCAGGCTGGGCACGGTGGCCCACGCCTGTAATCCCAGCATTTTGGGAGGCCAAGTGGGCGGATCACGAGGTCAGGAGATCAAGACCATCCTGGCTAACATGGTGAAACCCCGTCTCTACTAAAATAAAAATACAAAAAATTTAGCCGGGCTTGGTGGCGGGCGCCTGTAGTCCCAGCTACTCGGGAGGCTGAGACAGGAGAATGGCGTGAACCCGGGAGGTGGAGGTGGCAGTGAGCTGAGATCATGCCACTGCACTCCAGGCTGGGCGACAGAGCGAGACTTCAACTCAAAAAAAAAAAAAAATCTTGAAGACGGTGGATGTTAAGTGTTCTCACCACAAACACACAAACGGATCATGTCTGGCTGAGTGTGGTGGCTCACGCCTGGAATCCCAGCACTTTGGGAAGCCGAGGCAGGTGGATCACTTGAGGTCAGGAGTTCGAGACCAGCCTGACCAACATGGTAAAACCCTGTCTCTATTAAAAATACAAAATTAGTGGGGCATGGTGGTGCACGCCTGTAATCCCAGCTACTTGGGAGGCTGAGGCAGGAGAATCGCTTGAATCCAGGAGATGGAGGTTGCAGTGAGGTTGTAGCTGGGACTACAGGCGTCCGCCACCACGCCCAGCTAATTTTTTGTATTTTTAGTAGAGACAGGGTTTCACCTTAACCACGATGGTCTCAATCTCCTGACCACGTGATCCGCCCTCCTTGGCCTCCCAAAGTACTGGGATTACAGGCGTGACGCCTGGCTTATTATTTTTTTTTTAATTTGTAGAGATGGGGTCTGGCTATATTGCACAGGGTGGTCTCAAACTCCTGGGCTCAAACAGTTTTCTCACCTAAACCTTCTAAACTTCTGAGGTTACAGATGTGAGGCACCATGCCCGTTCTTTTTTTTCTTTTGGTAAAATTCACAGAACATAAAATTAACCATTTTATTTTATTTTATTTTATTTATTTTATTTTATTTTATTTATTTTATTTTATTTGAGACAGAGTCTCGCGCTGTCGCCCAGGCTGGAGTGCAGTGGCGCGATCTCAGCTCACTGCAAGCTCCGCCTCCTGGGTTCACGCCATTCTCCTGTCTCAGCCTCCCGAGTAGCTGGGACTACAGACATGCCCCACCACACCCAGCTAATTTTTTGTATTTTTATTTTAGTAGAGATGGGGTTTCACCATGTTAGCCAGGGTGGTCTTGATCTCCTGACCTCGCGATCTGCCCGCTTTGGCCTCCCTAAGCGCTGGGATTACAGGCGTGAGCCACTGCGCCCGGCCAAAATCAACCATTTTAAAGAGTGTGTTTCAGTGGCATTTAGCACATTCAGAACATTGCACAACCATCACTGCTAACATTCTCATCGTCTAAAAGGACCCTCTGTACCATTAAGCATGAATTCCCAATGCCCACTCCCCAGCCCCTCACAACCACAAATCCACTTCCTATTTGTATGGATCTGCCTGTTCTGGACATTTCATAGAAATGGAATCCTACAAAGTGTGTCCTTCTGTGTCTGGCTTCTCTCACTGAGCATGATGTCCTAAGGTTCATCCATGCGGCAGTCTGTGTCAGAACCTCATTCTTTTTCAAGGCTGCATAGTATTCCATTGCATGGCTGTGTAGTATTCCATTGCATGGATTTATCCTGCATATCCACTCCCATGTGTGCATGGATATTTGAGTTGTTTCCACCTTTCAGCTATTGTGTGCTGCTATGCATATCCCTAAGTGGTTCTGCCTGTTGATAGATTTAATTTAAAAAGAATAAACAACCATAAAGTGTTTTCCTCCTGAGTTGAAGGTCACAGACATGCTTGCCTGGAATCCGACAGAGTGTGGCCTTTTGTGTCTGGCTTCTCTCACTGAGTGTGAGATGTCCACAAGATTCATCCATGTGGCAGCCTGTGTCAGAACCTCATTCATTTTTCAAGGCTGCATAGTATCCCATTTTCATGGCTGTGTAGTATTCCATTGCATGGATTTATCCTGCAATGCACAGGATTTATCCTGTGTGCATGGAGGTGTTTCCACCTTTTGGCTATTGTGTGCTGCTGTGCATATTCGTCAGTGGTTCTGCCTCTTGATAGATTTAATTTAAAAAGAATAAACAACCATAAAGTATTTTCCTCCTGAGTTGAAGGTCACAGACATGCTTCCCTTTTTTGACCCCCTTCCTGACACTGGAGCATCATGTTCAAATCAAGACCCCAGAACTGAGTTTATAAGGAAATGAAATTGGTAGCCTGAGCCTCCTGTAGCCAGTATTTTGGTGTTTTGCTTTGTTTTCTTCAAGACTGTAGTGCCAACTTCTGCAGAAAAACAGCACCCCTAGATGAGGAGAGTCAGATAGGGTTCGCGATGCAGAAAGTTGGAGGGTGTGATACTTCCTCTTCCCGTACCACCTTTGCAGTCAACAACAGACCTACCCAGGGCTGCAGACAGCCAGGGAGACAACTGGGTTACTCAGGAGAAGCGAAAGGCGGTGTCGACACAGCCCCGGCAGCGTTCTGGTGTCGATGCATCCCAGGGTCAGGGTTCCTGTGAAAGCCACGGTGAAGTATGTTTGCCAGGCACTGGGTCCCAGGACGGCCCAAGTGCCTGGGTCTTTAATATACGGATGAGAAAGCGTGGCCGTCTCCATGCCCCCGTACACATTTTCTACGCATGGCATCTGGCCCTAAACGCCAACTGAAGAGGGCCCTGGTAGCATCAGCTTCAACCCTGCCCTTCCCTGGATGTGGATTACTCTTTCCTTTCCATCATTTGCTGGGGCTGGAATCTTCATATTTCAGGAGAGTGTCTTAGTTCGTATGTGTTGCTATCATGAAATACCATAGCCTGGGGGCCTTATCAACAGCAGGCATTACGTCTCACGGTTCTGGAGGCTGGAAGTCCAAGGTTAAGGCATGGCCAATTCAGTGTCTGGTGGTCTATGAACCAGTGGCTTCCTCATCCATACACAGCACCTTCTTGCTGTGTCTCACATGGTGGTGGAAGGGGTGAGGGAGCTCTCTAGAGTCCTATTCTATTCTATTCTATTCTATTCTATTCTATTCTATTCTATTCTATTCTATTCTATTCTATTCTATTCTATTCTATTCTATTCTATTCTATTCTATTCTATTGTTGTTTTTGTTTTTTGAGATGGAGTCTCGCTCTGTCACCGAGGCTGGAGTGCACTGGTGTGATCTCGGCTTACTGCAACCTCCGCCTCCCAGGTTCCAGAGATTCTCCTGCCTCAGCCTCCCGAGGAGCTGGGATTACAGACACCCACCACCACGCCCGGCTAATTTTTTTGTATTTTTAGTACAGATGGGGTTTCGCCATGTTGGCCAGGCTGCTCTTGAACTCCTGACCTTGTCATCCGCCTGCCTCAGCCTCCCAAAGTGCTGGGGTGACAGGCGTGAGCCTCAGCCTCCAGAGTAGCTGGGATTGCAGGCACTCACCACCACGCCTGGCTAATTTTTGTATTTTTTGTAGAGATGGGGTTTCACCATGTTGCCCAGGCTGGTCTCGAACCCCTGATCTCGTGATCCGCCCTCCTCAGCCTCACAAAGTGCTGGGATGACAGGCGTGAGCCACCACACCAGGCCTGGGGTCCCTTTTATAAGACCACGAATCCTATTCATAACACTCCACCTGCATGATCTCATCACCTCCCAAAGGCCTCACCTCCAAATACCACTGCCTTGGTGGCTGAGGATTTGAACATGGGAATTGTGATGGGTTACAAACCTGGAATAAGTAAACATCTTTCCCCCGTTCACTGGCGCTGGAAGTTTCATGTTTCAGGAGGATCTCTTAGTCCATTTGCGTTGCTATAACAGAATATCATAGCCTGGGTGGCTTAGAAACAGCAGACATTTGGCAGGTGTGGTGGCTCACCCCTGACATCCCAGCACTTTGGGAGGTGGAGGCGGGCAGATCACGAGGTCAGGAGATCCAGACCATCCTGGCTAACACAGTGAAACCCCATGTCTACTAAAAATACAAAAAAATTAGCCGGGTGTGGTGGCAGGCGCCTGTGGTTCCAGCTACTCAGGAGGCTGAGGCAGGAGAATGGCGTGAACCCGGGAGGTGGAGCTTGCAGTCAGCTGAGATCGCACCACTGCACTCCAGCCTGGGCGACAGAGCAAGACTCTGTCTCAAAAAAAAAAAAAACAAAAAAAACAAAAAAAACAGAAAAAAGAAAGAAACAACAGACATTTGTTGCTCACAGCTCTGGAGGCTGGATGTCCAAGATCAAAGCGTGCCAGATTCAGCATCTTACTGAGAACCCTCTTCCTGGTTCCTAGATGGTGGCTTCTCACTGTGTCCTCACGTGGTAGAAGGGGACGAGAAAGCTCTCTGGGCTCTGTTGGTTGAGATTGCTGATCCCATCCACGATGCTCCATCTCCATGACCTCATCCCCTGCCAAAGGTCCCATCTCCTGACACCGTCACTTTGGGAGTGAGGATTTCAACATATGCAAATTTTAGGAGGGGACCGACATTCACACAGGAGCAGATAGGAAGCAGACCCTCTCTCCACTGGAAAGACCCCAAGTGGATGAACCTTAGGATTTCAGAGGAGCGAGGCTGTGCTGGTGGCTGTCTGGCTATGCGGTCACGCTGAAGTTGTCTGTAGCAACCAGATCAGCCTACACCATGAGAATAGTGAAGAACCAAATTCTCTGTTCCTGACACTGGATGTGAAAGGAAGTCTCTGGACTCATGTGAGTTGGGAAAATCAGAGACTCTCTTCTGTCCCAAATCACTCTTCTCCCATGTCACCCTTTCTCCCACAAACTGTAGGAGGGTACTCATGGAATAAATGATTTTTTGGTTTTCCATTTATAGAATGTCTTCATTTCTCCCACAAACTGTAGGGGAAACTTGATGGAATAAATGATTTCTTGTGTTCCATACTTCTCGCGTACAAAATGTCTTCACCCGTCTGCACTCACTTTACCCTGAAAAGGTGTGATGCATGCACCGTTTCCAAGATGCACCAGGTTAACGTTCAGCCTGTCAGTCTCAGGAATAGTCCCTGGGTGGTGCCTTCTACGCAGTCAGGGCCCTTTCTTTCTTTCTTTCTTTCTTTCTTTCTTTCTTTCTTTCTTTCTTCCTTCCTTTTCTTTCTTTCTTTCTCTCTCTTTTTCTTTCCTTCCTTCCTTCCTTCCCTTTCTTTCTCTTTCTTTCTTTCCTTTCTTTTTCGTTCTCTCCCCTTCCTTCCTTCCTTTTCCTCTTTCTTTTTTTCTCTTTCTCTCTCCTTCCTTCCTTCTTGTATTCTTTTCTCTTTCTTTCCTTTTTCATTCTCTCTCCCCTTCCTTCCTTCCTGCCTTCCATCTTTTCTTTCTTTCTTTTTTCTTTCTCTCTTTTCTTTTTCATTCTCTCTCCCCTTCCTTCCTGCCTTCCTTTTCTTTCTTTCCTTTCTTTCTTTTTCTCTCTTTCTTTCTCTCTTTCTTTTCTTTCCCTTCTTTTTCGTTCTCTCTCTCCCCTTCCTTCCTTCCTTCTTTTCTTTTCCTTTCTTTCTTTCTCTTTCTTTCTCTCTCCTTCCTTCTTGTATTTTCTCTTTCTTCCTTTTCTTTTTCATTCTCTCTCCCCTTCCTTCCTTCCTGCCTTCCTTCTTTTCTTTCTTTCTTTCTCTCTCTTTCCTTCCTTTCTTGCTTCTTGTATTCTTTTCTCTTTTTCTTACTTTCTTTCTCTCTCTCTTTCTTTCCTTCCTCCTTTCTTGTCTTTTTTTTTTTTTTTTTGAGACAGAGTCTCACCCTGTCACCCAAGCTGAAGTGCAGTGGCGCAATCTCAATCTCAGCTCACTTCAACTTCCACCTCCTAGGCTCAAGCGATTCTCCTGCCTCAGCCTCCCAAATAGCGATTAGAGGCGCCCGCCACCACACCCAGATAATTTTTGTATTTTTAGTAGAGACGGGGTTTCACCATGTTGGCCAGGAGAGTTTCAAACTCCTGACCTCATGTGATCCACCCGCCTCAGCCTCTGAAAGTGCTGGGATGACAGGTGTAAGCCACTGCACCCGGCCAACATGCTCTATTTCTTGCTTTATTCCCATGCAATAATTAGTGACGGGGTGTCTCTGGAGTGCCAGACAATGTTCTGCGTGTGTACGGAGGACTCGAGAAATATTTTGGCCTCCACCGGCCTGAAGGCTGTGTTTGGGGGTAGAGGAAGGCACATAAGTCACTTGTATCAGCCAGGCATTCGCAGGGGCTATGGTTTGGCTTGGTGCCTCCACCCAAACCTCATCTGTCATTGTAATTCCCACGTGTTGAGGGAGGGACGTGATTGGATCATGAGGGAGGTTTTCCCCACTCTCTTCTCAGCATCGTGAACGAGTTTTCGAGAGACCTGCTGGTTTTGTAAGTGATTGACAGTTCTCTCTCCACACGCGCCCTCTTTGCTGCCACCTTCTGAAGCAGGTGCCTGCTGCCCGTTCACCTCCGCCATGACTGTAAGTTTCCTGAGGCCTCAGCCATGTGGACTGGTGAGTTGATGTAACCGCTTTGCTTTTTTTTTTCTTTGAGACGGAGTCCCGCTCTGTCCCCCAGGCTGGAGTGCAGTGGCGCGATCTCACCTCACTGCAGCCTCTGCCTCCCGGGTTCACGCCATTCTCCTGCCTCAGCCTCCCAAGTAGCTAGGACCACAGGCACCTGCCACCTCACCCGGCTAATTCTTTGTATTTTTAGTAGAGATGGGGTTTCACCACGTTAGCCTCTCATCTCCTGACCTCGTGATCCGCCCGCCTTGGCCTCCCAAAGTGCTGGGATTATAGGCGTGAGCCACTGTGCCCGGCCCTCTTTTGGGTTTGTTTTGAGACAGTCTCACTCTGTCACCCGGGCTGGAGTGCAGTGGTGCGATCTCACCTCACTGCAACCTCTGCCTCCCGGATTCAACTGATTCTCCTGCCTCAGCCTCCCGAGTAGCTGGGACCACAGGCACCTGCCACCAGGTTAGGCTAATTTTTTGTATTTTTAGTAGAGATGAGGTTTCACCGTGTTAGCCAGGATGGTCTCGATCTCCTGACCTCGTGGTCCGCCCGCCTCGGTCTCCCAAAGTGCTGGGATTGCAGGTGTGAGCCACCGCGCCCGGCCTACTGGTTTTATAACTCTTTGCCAGTTCCCCCTCCACACGCTCCCTCTTTGCTGCCACCTTCTGAAGCAGGTGCCTGCTGCCCGTTCGCCTTCCAACAGGACTGTAGGTTTCCTCAGCCCTCCTCAGCCACGTGGACCTATGAGTCAATACGACCTCTTTCCTTTATCAATTACCCAGTCTCAGGCCAATGCTTATAGCAGTGTGACAATGGACTAATACTGCAGACACAGAACAGAGACCCCCATCCCAGGAAGGAGATACGGAATGCCAGGGTGGGGTTCTGTGGGACCTTGGAGTGGGATTTGCCATGAGGAAGGAATCATGCCATTAGAAAGAAACAGACTTTGGGATCCACCAGGGCTTTGGGCCAATGGCATAACCATTCTGAATTTTTTTCTTTTTTTTTTTTTTTGAGACAGAGTCTTGCTCTGTGACTCAGGCTGGAGTGCAGTGGCACAATCTCGGCTCATTGCAACCTCTGCCTCCCAGGTTCAAGTGATTCTCCTGCCTCAGCCTCCCGAGTAGCTGGGACTACAGGTATGTGCCACCACACCTGGCTAATTTTTGTATTTTTAGTAGAGACGGGGTTTCACCATGTTGGTCAGGCTGGTCTCGAACTCCTGACCTTAAGTGATCCGCCCGCCTCGGCCTCCTAAAGTGCTGGGATTATAGGCGTGAGCCACCACACCGGCCTTTTTTTTTTTTTTTTCTTTTTGAGACTAAGTTTCACTCTGTCGCCCAGGCTGGAGTGCAATGGCATGATCTCGGCTCACTGCAACCTCCACCTCCCAGGTTCAAGTCATTCTCCTGCCTCAGCCTCCTGAGTAGCTCGGATTACAGGTGCATGCCAGCATGCCCGACTAATTGTTGTATTTTCAGTAGAGACAGGGTTTTGCCATGTGGGTCAGGCTGTTCTCAAACTCCTGACCTCAGGTGATCTGCCCACCTCGGCTTCCCAAAGTGCTGGGATTACAGGTGTGAGCCAACGCACCCGGCCTTCTTTTTTTTCTTTTTGAGACTAAGTTTCGCTCTGTTGCCCAGGCTGGAGCGCAATGGCACGATCTCGGCTCACTGCAGCCCCCACTTCCTTGGTCCAAGTGATTCTCCTGCTTTCTAAGTAGCTGGGATTACAGGTGCCCACTACCACGCCCGACAAATTGTTGTACTTTTAGCAGAGATAGGGTTTCGCCAGGTTGATCAGGCTGTTCTTGAAGTGACCTCAGGTGATCTGCCCGCCTCGGCCTCCCAAAGTGCTGGGATTACAGGTGTGAGCTACTGCACCTGGCCTTTTTTTTTTTTTTTCTTTTTGAGACTAAGTTTCACTCTGTTGCCCAGGCTGGACTGCAATGGCTTGATCTCGGCTCGCTGCAACCTCCACCTCCCGGGTTCAAGTGATTCTCCTGCCTCAGCCTCCCGAGTAGCTGGGACTACAGGCACCCACCACCACGTCGGGCTAATTTTTGTATTTTTAGTAGAGACAGGGTTTCACCATATTGGCCAAGCTGATCTCGAACTCCTGACCTCAAGTGATCCACCTGCCTCGGCCTCCCAAAGTGCTGGGATTACAGGCGTGAGCCACCGCGCCCGGCCTATGCCCAGGATTTTGCTTAGGACGTGTTGCAGGAAGAACTGAGCCTGCAGCCCTCCAGATCCTAACCTTTCTCACATCTACAAAGACCCTATTTGCAAATGAGCTTCGTTTCCCACATTCAGGGGGTGAACCTACAATTCTTTTGAAAAAGGGATATGAGAAGCAGCGTTGAACACACTTCCCATCCGTAAACCGATTCTTGCAAATAGAATGACACCTCCACACTTTGCCTGCATGGACATGCTTTGATTTTGGGACTAGGATTCTATTCCTGGGACTGTCTAGGCCACCCAGGCCTGGGTGAACAC
Organism: Hylobates moloch; assembly: GCF_009828535.3. NCBI lineage: Eukaryota > Metazoa > Chordata > Mammalia > Primates > Hylobatidae > Hylobates > Hylobates moloch. The sequence continues at coordinate 85,449 of NW_026652350.1, read as the reverse complement.
CCCCCAAAAATTCAGGGCATACTCAGCCCTGAAACCTTGCGTACACAGCAGAGAAGCTGGCACAATGGCTTGGCCCCCACCGCAGCCCCAAGCCTCCTTGTCTCTCTGTCCCTTGGGTGGGCACATTGGGAGGGCAGCTGCTAACAGCCAGGAACCCACGGGTCAGCAGCAGGCTTTACAGGATACCCTGGAAGCAGGCAGCCTGGTTTCCCGGGGCAGACGTCGGGGCCTGGCCGGGGCTGCTATTTCTGTCCCTCTTCCTCCAGGCCCTGTGGGTTTTCCGTTCCTATCTCAACATCAGGCCCTCAGCTCTCCTGGGACACGAACACATCCTGTCCCTGGTTTCCTTCAGAGAAACAGCCCCAAACAACCCTTACGGCGGTCACTAAACCCACCGCAGTTCAGCTGGTGTCCTCGGATCAGCTCAGGTCAGCTCAGACACCTTCAAACGCCGTGTCAGAGAGATGAACGTATTTTTCCCTGCAACCTGCAACGCGCACTCACAAAATACGACGCATGGCCCCACGAGATGCGGAAATGAGCCTGACTTAACCACGTGGGTCTGTAGCACCCGGCCTGAGGGTCTGCAGCTGCCCCACAGAGAGGTCAAGCAGGTGGACAGCTACGCACAGCCGTCTCCCCAGAAACTAAGAGGGAGTTCCTTCTGCCTGATGGGCTTTCAGCTGTGACATTGGTCTCCCTAGGCCTTCAGACTGGAACTCACACCCTCAGCTCTCCTGGGTCTCAGAAAATCAGACTCACCCTAGAACTCACACCCTCAGCTCTCCTGGGTCTCAGGCCTTCAGACTCAGACAGGGACTCATCACCTCTGCTCTCCTGGGTCTCAGGCCTTCAGACTCACACTAGAACTCACACCCTCAGCTCTCCTGGGTCTCAGGCCTTCAGACTCAGACAGGGACTCATCACCTCTGCTCTCCTGGGTCTCAGGCCTTCAGACTCACACTAGAACTCACACCCTCAGCTCTCCCGGGTCTCAGGCCTTCAGACTCACACTAGAACTCACACCCTCAGCTCTCCTGGGTCTCAGGCCTTCAGACTCACCCTAGAACTCACACCCTCAGCTCTCCTGGGTCTCAGGTCTTCAGACTCAGGTGGGAACTCACACCGTCTGCTCTCCTGGGTAGATATTCAGACTCAGACTGGAACTCACACCTTTGGCTCTTCCAGGTCTCTAGCTTTTCATACAGCAGATTGTGGGACCCCTCGATCTCCATAATGCTATGAGTCAGTTTCTTCCAAGAAGCCTCATATATTGTATAGTTGTTAAAATATATATATGTATTTATAAATAAGTAAATATGTATAGAATATATAAATATTTATAAATTATATAAAAGAAATATATATGCATATGTCCTTATCTACCTAAAGATATATATAATAAAACACATATATTTATATATATATATATAAATCTTGCACACCCAGATAAAAATTTATCTCTTCTGTGTATATAAAAATGTATTCTATTGGTTCTTCTCTCTGCAGAACACCAATTCATGTAATGATAGATCTTTTTTCGGGAGGGTAAACAATTTTATTTTTTAAAATTTTATGCTGCAAAATTATATTATGCACATTAATAAATAATAAACTTGTCTTTAGGACATTAACCATCAGAATTTTTCACCTGACTCACATACTTTTTTCTTTTAACTTGCTATTGGGTTAACTGATATTTTGCACATACTCTTGACCAAACGAAAAACAAACACCCTTGGCTCCATACTCTAAACTATTTTTGTAGCCTACGTTATGAGATAGTGAAAACCAACATGAATCTTTTATTTTTTATTTTTTTTATTTTCTTGAGGTGGAGTCTCGCTCTGTCACTCAGGCTGGAGTGCAGTGGTGCGATCTTAGCTCACTGCAACCCTGCAACCTCCACCTCCCAGGTTCAAGCGATTCTCCCACCTCAGCCTCCTGAGTAGCTGGGACTACAGGTACCCGCCACCACACCTGGCTAATTTTTGTATTTTTAGTAGAGACAGGGTCACACCAGCCAACATGAATCTTTAAGATTGGAAGGACCCTTCAAACGCCATGACAGAGCATTTCAGAGTTTATCTTTAGACTTAGAGAAGGAAATATAATAATAATAATTAGTCCCATACTGCATTTCACATCTCTGAAAAATACTGTTTTAGCAGCTTAAGGCTTTTTAGTTATAGAAACTACTACACTAAGATCTATCTTCAAATATCGTTTATAACCAAATCAAGTATTACATACATACACTGGCACTTTAGCACAAGGGCAAACTTTAGAAACAAATGATTTTGGACCTTTAAAATTAGACCACAGGGCCGGGTGCAGTGACTCACACCTGTAATCCCAGCACTTTGGGAGGCCGAGGCAGGCGGATTACCTGAGTTCGGGAGTTCAAGACCAGCCTGGCCCAAACGGTGAAACCTCGTCTATACTAAAAATACAAAAATTAGCCAGGCGTGGTGGTGGGCGCCTGTAGTCCCAGCTACTCAGGAGGCTGAGACGGAGAATCACTCGAACCCAGGAAGCGGAGGTTGCAGTGAGCTAGGATTGCGCCAGTGCACTCCAGCCTGGGCAACAGAGCAAGAAAGACTCCGTCTCAAAAAAAAAAAATAAAAATGGAAAAAGACTGCAGGATTTTCGCTACCTGTCGTCTTGTTTGCTGCCAAGCCCAGGATAATATCTGTTGCTTTCTGGTGAGTCCTTTGTTAATGAAGTTTTCACGGGCTGACCTGTAGAGTTCAGCCTAGGAGCTGAGTCCACATCTGAGTTTCCTCAGCACAAAGAGGTGTCCTGGTGACTTCCAGCTTGGAACGATGGCAGCAGTGGCGTTCTCTGGACTTTTAAGCCTCCTTCCTTTTCCTTTTTTTTTTTTTGAGATGGAGTCTCACTCTATTGCCCAGACTGGAGTGCAGTGGTGTGATCTCGGCTCACTGCAACCTCCACCTCCCGGGTTCAAGCGATTCTCCTGCCTCAGCCTCCCCAGTACCCGAGATTACATGTGTCCGCCACCACACCTGGCTAATTTTTGTATTTTTAGTAGAGACGGGGTTTCACCATATTGGCCAGGCTGGTCCCGAACTCCTGACCTTATGATCTGCCCGCCATGGCCTCCCAAAGTGCTGGGACTATAGGCGTGAGCACTGCGCCCGGCCGCCTCCTTCCCTTTCTATGGGGAGAGAAGAGGCACGGATCCCACAAAACCCAGGAGCACCAATGAGCCACCTGCTGACCACTCCAGCATCTGCAACTGATCTCCTCTTTCTGCCTCTCCTGACACAGTCCAGGGTTATGTATCTTAGAGACAGTGGATCTGAGCCGGGCAGCCCAAGGCCTCCTGGTCATACTCCCCCAGGTCTCACTGCAGCGTGGACCCCAAATGTCCGCCTGCAAGCTTGTAGCCGGAGAGCCCTGCTGGGACCGTCAGCTGCAACCATAACCCAGTCTTATCTACTTCTCAATGCACCTCCCTCTTTCCTCGGAATGTCCAGCCTGTGGCCACTGCAAGCCATAAGCTTCATGTCTTTCTGACGGGAGCTGTCCCATCTGTGCACAGCTTTGCAAGGCGAAACTACATGATTCCATTATGTAATTACATGATTTCAAGGTGAAAGGACATTACTTTGTTCTTTTTCACTGCTGTGTACTATTCTGTGGTGTCTATGTACCCTATTTTCTTATTTATTTATTTATTTTTAGAGAGAGTTTCACTCTTGTTGCCCAGGCTGGAGTGCAATGGCACAATCTCAGCTCGCTGCAACCTCCACCTCCCGGGTCCAAGTGATTCTCCTGCCTCAGCCTCCCTAGTAGCTCGGATTACAATCACGCGCCACCACACCTGTAGTCCCAGCACTTTGGGGGACCAAGGTGGGCGGATCACCTGAGGTCAGGAGTTCGAGACCAGCCTGGCCAACATAGCGAAACCCCATCTCTACTAAAAATACAAAAAAAATAGCCAGGTGTGGTGGCAGGCACCTGTCATCCCAGCTACTCAGGAGACTGAGGCAGGAGAATTGGTTAAACCCAGGAGGCGGAGGTGGCAGTGAGCCGAGATCACACCACTGCACTCCAGCCTGGGTGACAGAGTGAGACTCTATCTCAATAATAATAATAATAATACGTAAATGCTGGGATTACAGACCATCCTCCCACTCCATGGCTTATCCTCACAGCAAACTCAAGAAAGCGTCCAAATACTCCTACGACCTCCACTTATTTGAGCAACACTTGGGCAGAGAGAACATCACAGCGTTCGCTGCAAAGAGCCCATTTTCAAAGGACTGTCTTCCAAATGCCACGTGACCCTGAGTCTGCCTTGGAACAGCTGTTTCCCTTCTTCCTGATTTCTGGTTAGCAGCAAACATGATCAATTCTCATGATTCCGTCTATCCAGTGCAGTGGCTCATGTCTGTCGTCCCAGAGCTTTGGGAGGCCAAGGCAGAAGGGTGGCTTGAGCCTGGGAGGTCAAGACCAGCCTGGACAACACAGAGGATCCCATTTCTACAAAAAAAAAAAATTTTTTTTTGAGACAGAGTCTCGCTCTGTCGCCCAGGCTGGAGTACAGTGGCGCGATCTCAGCTCACTGCAAGCTCCGCCTCCCGGGTTCACACCATTCTCCTGCCTCAGCCCCCCGAGTAGCTGGGACTACAGGCGCCCGCCACCACGCCCGGCTAATTTTTTGTATTTTTTAGTAGAGACGGGGTTTCACCATGTTAGCCAAGATGGTCTCAATCTCCTGACCTCATGATCCACCCGCCTCAGCCTCCCAAAGTGCTGGGATTACAGGCATGAGCCATTATGCCCGGCCTCTACAAAAAATTAAAAAAAAAAAAATTAGCCAGGCGTGGCCAGGCAAGGTGGCTCACACCTGTAATCCCAGCACTTTGGGAGGCTGAGGCAGGCGGATCAGGAGAATCACTTGAACCTGGGAAGCAGAGTTTGCAGTCTCTACTAAAAGTATAAAAATTACTTGAGCATGGTGATGCATGCCTGTAATCCCAGCTACTCAGGAGGCTGAGACAGGAGAATCGCTTGAACCCTGGAAGTGGAGGTTGCAGTGAGCCGAGATCACAGCACTGCACTCCAGCCTGGGCAACAAGAGCGAAAACTCTGTCTAAAAAAAAAAGATGGGAAGAAGAGGTATTACAGACTCCTAGAGAGGGGAGGGAGGGAGATGAAGGGCTGAAAAACTAACTGGGTGCTAAGCTCAGTAGCTAAGTCATGAGATCATTCATACCCAAAATCTCAGCATCACACAATATACCCTTGTAACAAACCTGCACATGTACCCCTGGAATCTAAAATAAAGTAAAGGCCGGGCACGGTGGCTCATGCCTATAATCCCAGGACTTTGGGAAGCCAAGCTTAGCACCCAGTTAGTTTTTCAGCCCTTCATCTCCCTCCTTCCCCTCTCTAGGAGTCTGTAATGCCTCTTCTTCCCATCTTTTTTTTTTTTTTGAGACAGAGTTTTCGCTCTTGTTGCCCAGGCTGGAGTGCAGTGGTGTGATCTCGGCTCACTGCAAGCTCCACCTCCCAGGTTCAAGCAATTCTCCTGCCTCAGCCTCCTGAGTAGCTGGGATTACAGGTGTCTGTGATCACGCCCGGCTAATTTTTGTATTTTTAGTGGAGACAGGGTTTCATCCTGTTGGCCAGACTGGTCTCAAACTCCTCACCTCAGATGATCCACCCACCTCGGCCTCCCACAGTGCTGGGATTACAGGTATGAGCCACGGCGCCTGGACTGTTTTTCCCATATTTATGTCCATGAGTACCGCATGTTTACCTCCTGCTTGTAAGTGAGAACGTGCAGTATTTGCTTTCTGTCTCTGTATTAATTTACTCTGGAGAATGGCCTCCGGCTGGATGCAAGTTGCTGCAGAGGACATGATTTCATTCTTTTTCACGGCTTCGTACTATTCGATGATATCTATGTACCCCATTTTATTTTTTTATTTTTATTTGTTTATTTTTTTTTTTTGAGACAGTTTCGCTCTTGCTGCCCAGGCTGGACTGCAGTGGCACCATCTCGGCTCACTGCGACCTCCGCCTCCCAGGTTCAAGCAATCCTCCTGCCTCAGTCTCCCAAATAGCTGGGATTACAGGTGTCTGCCACCACGCCAAGCTTATTTTTTGTGTTTTTAGTAGAGAGGGGGTTTCTCCATGTTGACCAGTCTGGTCTCGAACTCCTGACCTCAGGTGATCCATCTGCCTTGGCCTCCCAGACTGCTGGGATTACAGGCGTGAGCCACTGCAACCACGGGTCACGTACCCTATTTTCTTTATCCAATGCCTGGTGGATAAGCACCTGGGTTGACTGTGTCTTTGCTATCGTGAATAGTGCTGCAATGAACTGTGAGTGTGGGTGTCCTTTCAGCAGAACGATTTCCTTAATAAGGTGTTTTCAAACAGAAACACACGTAATATAAAGCTATTTATTGATCCGTTGAATAAAACCCTATGGCCAGAGGCTTGAAGGATTCTTTTGATTTTTTTTTTTTTTTTTTTTAAGACAGAGTCTCTCTCTGTTGCCCGGGCTGGAGTGCAATGGCCCGATCTGGGCTCACTGCCACCTCCACCTCCCAGGTTAACGCGATTCTCCTGCCTCAGCCTCCCCAGTAGCTGGGATTACAGGCGTCCACCACCACGCCCAGCTAAGTTTTGTATTTTTAGTAGGGACGGGATTTCGCCTGTTGGCCAGGCTGGTCTCGAACTCCTGACCTCAAGTGATCCACCCGCCTTGGCCTCCCAAAGTGCTAGGACTACAGGAGTGAGCCTCCACACCCAGCCTGGCTTGAGGGATTCTACCACGTCTTTCCCTGAGCAGTGGTTCAATATTCACTCATTCTTTCTCGGTGACAGATCCTTCCCTCTCAATCTCCTCCCACGAGTGACAAGAACCAACCGTTGCTCCTCCCGATCAAGGATGCCAGAGCTCGGAAACCTGGTTCTCACTCATGAAAGTGGCCGATCCCCCATGGGACGTTGAGGATATGAGCCTGCAGCGCCCGTGACCAACTGTGAGAGCCGGAATGATCTGTGCCCAAGGTCTGTTCACTTGTCACAGTCTGGCTGTGTACCAAGAGATGTCGCAATGAGCACAGCTTTAGCGTGTAAAAGGAAACATGTTCTGTTCTTTTTTGTTTTAATTTCAGAAGAAACAGGAATCTGTTCTTCTGAATGCCACGGCACTTCACCGCTGGTTACAAAATTTAGGAAAATCGTTCTTCTTTTCCTCACTCTCAGGGTTGTCTTAGAGTAGGGCCCCCTGGCAGCCAGTGATAGGGAGGTGGGCGGTTAACGGTATTGCCCAGAGACAGAGTGACGTTACTCCAGCAGGCTTAGCCCTGCACGAGTGTTCAGACAGTTACAGAGGAAATTTCACAACACACTTCCTTTCCACCTAAGCCTGAGTCGCAACCGCGGTTGTGCGTTCGGAGGTGGAGTCTGCAGAATTTGCATTCGGAGACGGTTGTGCCAGCCCGTGGGCCACCCAACAAAGCGGCCGTGTTTGCAAGGTTGCTGGACAGATGGAAGTGGAAGGGCAGCCGTCTGCCGCCCGTGAGCACTTTCTCAAGCACTTTGAGTGGCCACGGTTTGCAAGCTGGTGACTGGCCCCCTGAGTCCTGGGCCCTGAGGCACAGCCTTCGACTTAAGCGTTGGATCCTGTTACCTGGAGACCCTCTGATCTCTCACCTGCTACTTCTGCTGCTGCTGCTGCTGCACAGGTGAGCTGCCGAGCTGGCCTTTTATTCTTGTCCTGCATTGTCAGGGGAGAAGAGAGGGTCATTGGGAGGGTCCGTGTAGGGTGAGAACATGGGGGAAGATGGTGCAAACTCCTGAGGTGTGTTCTCCTCACGCTAGAGGAGACCAGGAGTACAAATTCCCCGGGAGGAAGCCTTTGCACAGCCGCTTCGTCACTTAGGGGAGAAACGCTCAAATTTTCCAGGGCTGCAAGCCACCCTTCCTTTAAAAACTCATTCCATGAACTTTGGGAGGCCGAGGCTGGCGGATCACGAGGTCAGGAGATTGAGACCATCCTGGCTAACACGGTGAAACTCCGTCTCTACTAAAAATACAAAAATTAACTGGGCTTGGTGGCAGGTGCCTGTAGTCCCAGCTACTCAGGAGGCTGAGGTAGGAGAATGGCGTGAACCCGGGAGGTGGAGCTTGCAGTGAGCTGAGATCGCACCACTGCACTCCAGCCTGGGCGACAGAGCGAGACTCCGTTTAAACAAAAAGCAAAAAAAAACTCATTCCATGAAATGCGCCTCTCTTGAGGTTAACCTTAGAGAGGGTAAGCAGCTGGGGTTGCTGCATGTAACCCATTTATGCCTGAGGTTGCAGTTTTTTGAATGTTTGCAATCAGACCTTGGCAATGACCTTGAGCCGTGGGACATAAATAACTCCGAAATGCTTAGCGTTCCAATAATGGAACAGTAGGCATAATTTAAATGGGTTTTAAAGCCCTATGGGTGCCTGGATGAGCACGGTGGCCCCTCGTCACCCCCTCGGTGCCAAGGAGACCCCAGACCCGGGTCTCGCAGCCACCTCAGACCTCATTTGTACAGGTCCGCTTAGAAACCCCAATTCCTTGGGGCTTGTCAGATCTGCCCCCTAAAAAGCTGACAAAAGGCTGAGGGAGCTCTTCTGAGAATTCCAGGCCATACACACAAGGCCTGCTGTGGCGCTTTAGGTCACATTTCTATAAAGAGGAACCATGGTCACGTGGCTGTGTTCCCAAAAAGAAAAGGGTTGTGTGTGTGTGTGTGTGTGTGTGTGTGTGTGTGTGTGTGTGGTTTCTTCCCATGCTGTTATCTTTAAGTAACGTGGATGACCACCAGTCAGAAGCGTGAGAGCCCTAAGTGAAAAACGCTGAGGAGCTGAAGCCCGTGGGGAAGCAGGTGCACCTGACTGCGCCTTCAATCTCTGCTTCCCGCTCCGTTCCTCCTTGTGTACCCCACTTGACTTTGGCAAGCAGCGCCAGATGGTAGCATATATATATATTTTTTTTTCTGGCGGGGACAGACGCCTGTAATCCCAGCACTTTGCGAGGCCGAGGTGGGCGGATCGCTTGAGGTCAGGGGTTTGAGACCAGCCTGGCCAAAATAGTGAAACCCCGTCTCTACTAAAAACACCAAAATTAGCCGAGTGTGGTGGCGGGTGCCTGTCATCCCAGCTACTCAGCACGCTAAGGCAGCAGAATCACTTGAACCCAGGAGGCGGAGGTTGCGGTGAGCCAAGATCGCGCCACTGCACTCCAGCCTGGGTGACAGAATGAGACTCTGTCTCAAAAAAAAAAAAAAAAAAAAAAAAAAGGGGAATTATCCCATGTTGGAAAAACACCAGACAGGTGTCAGCGTCCTACGTGCACCAGGATGCTGCCCCCTTTCCCAAATATTGGCGTCCCCCACCCCCAGGGGGACAATTAGGTCAGAGGCTGAGAGAGGCGTGCATGGGACGCACGGGACGGTGGGCAACCCTGTGTTTGTAAAAGCAAACGCTTTCCAGAGGCCTTCTGCCAGGTCCCCACCTGGCTGCACCATTCACACTGACCAAGCTTGGGGTGGGTGGGAGAGGTGAGGTCCCCTTGGAGAACCACAGAGACGCTCCCTCCCTCCAGCCCTACCCACACTGCAGTTCTGAGTTTGTCACTTAAGGTTCCGGGGGAGAAGCGATGGTTTAGGATTAACAACAGCAGAGTAGCTGTTGACAGTGATGCATATGTACCTCCCTGGGCTTGGAGAGGCCCCTTCCCTGGGCAGATGGCCCCCTCTCATCTGAGTCTCTCTCCTGCAGCCCTCTGCTTCAGCCCTGCGTCTCCTTCAGCCCTGCCTCTGCTTCAGCCCTGCCTCTGCTTCAGCCCTGCCTCTGCTTCAGCCCTGCCTCTGCTTCAGCCCTGCCTCTGCTTCAGCCCTGCGTCTCCTTCAGCCCTGCGTCTCCATCAGCCCTGCCTCTGCATCAGCGCCTCCTTGTTGGCTGTGGCTGGGCATGGTCAGCAATCTCCCTCCCACAGCCCCTCTTCTGTCCCTAGAAGCAGTGGGGTGGGCGGGGCAGGGTCCAGGGATCCCAGTGTCCACCTGGAACCCTGCTCTCCCTCTCTCGGGTTAGGAGTTTCTGCACGGCCCCTGGGAGACACACGATCCCCTGCCCACACCTGTTAAGGTACAAAAAGGGCGTGGGCGGGATGGGTGGCCCCAGGATTACCCCCAAGGACCGGACTGAGCTCAGGGAACTCCAGGGAGGGTTCTGCGGCTCACACCGTCGCTCCCTAGGGACGCAGGATCTGTGTTCATTTAGGATAAAGCAACAGATATATCTGTGTGTGTGTGTGTGTGTGTGTGTATGTATTACATATATAATTATATAAATACTTATATATAAACAATATATAATACATAAATAATAAATATATAATATATGTAAATATATTATATATAAATAATAAATACTATATAATATATAATATATAAATAATAAATATATAAATATATAATATATGTAAATGTGTAATATATAAATAATAAATAATATATAAATATATTATATATTTAAGTAATTAAGTAATAAATATATATGTAAGTAATATATAATATATTTAAGTAATAAACACATAATATATGTAAGTAATATATAATATATTTAAGTAATAAATATATAAATATATGATATGTAAATAATAAATAATATATAAATATGTAACATATTTAAATAATAAATATATAAGTATATAATATATAAATAATAAATAATATGTAAATATATAATATATTTAAATAATAAATATATAAGTATATAACATAT
>NW_026652350.1:33719-59640 GCF_009828535.3 Hylobates moloch | reverse complement strand
TGGATGGATGGATGGATGGATGGATGGATGGATGGATGGATGGATGGATGGATGGGTGGATGGATGGATGTGTGGATGGATAAGGAATGAATGAGTGGATGAACGAATGAATTAAGGAATGAATGAGTGGATGAACGAATGAATAAAGGGATGAGTGGATCCACAGAAGAGAGGGGGTAAGCAGCTGGCAAGTGTGACAAGCCTACTGTGTACAAAGGGACATTCTCAATGCTCCCCCACATCATCAAACTCTTGAAACAACTCTGAGTACAAGACCCAGTTCTACCCCATCGCTACGTTGCAGATGAGAAAATCAAACAGGAACGGGGTTAGGGGGAGACGTGTAGACACTCCAATGCCAAAAAACTCAGTCACCGAAATAAATACTGCTGTTTTATTTGTTTTAATTTATTGAGGTGAAATTCACATAACAAAATTCACCATCTTTGCCAGGCATGGTGGCTCACGCCTGTGATCCCAGCTCTTTGGGAGGCCAAGGCAGGTGGGTCACTTGAGGTCAGGAGTTCCAGACCAGCCTGGCCGACAAGGTTTTTTTTAGTGAAACCCTGTCTCTACTAAAAATACAAAATTAGCCAGGCGTGGTAATGCAGCACCTGTAATCCCAGCTACTGGGGAGGCTGAGGCAGGAGAATCACTTGAACCTGGGAGGCGGAGGTTGCTGTGAACAGAGGTCACGCCACTGCGCTCCAGGCTGGGAGACAGAGGGAGGCTCCCTCTCAAAAAATAAATAATAATAATAATAAATCACCATCTTAAATACAATCGCTCCCACTTCTCCCTTCCCTCCTCCTTCTGGCAAACACAAATCTACAATATTTTTCAGCTTAAATAGGAAGGAAGTATTGATACCTCTACAATGTGGATGAACCGCAAAAATTCTATGCTAAATGCAAGAATTGCGAAACTCAGAGAATATTGGGGACCAGGGAGACGAATAGGGACCAAGGAGATGATTAGGGACCAGGGAGAATATTGGGGAACAGTGAAGATTTTAGGGACTAAAGTTACACTCTTTGAGAAAGCTCTGTTGACATCTTCATTTTGCTTAGGGGAAACTGAGGGACACAGAAAGGACGGCACAGCCTCACCTGGCTGGGGCATTACCGCCAACTACACCAGCCTCAAAGGTCACACCCTTAACTGCTACTCCAAACTGTTTGCTGTATCTTTTTTTTTAATTTTTTCCATTTTTGTTTTATTTATTTGTTTATTTTTGGCAGTGGGGGATGAAGTCTTGCTGTGTCGCCCAGGCTGGAGTGCAATGGTGCAATCTCAGCTGTCTGCAACCTCTGCCTCCCAGGTTCAAGTGATTCTCCTGCCTCAGCCTCCCGAGTAGCTGGGATTATAGGCGTGTGGCACCATGCCCAGCTAATGTTTGTATTTTTAGTAGAGATGGGGTTTCACCATGTTGGTCAGGCTGGTCTCGAACTCTTGACCTCGAGTGATCCGCCTGTCTCAGCCTCCCAAAGTGCTGGGATAACAGGTGTGAGCCACCACGACCGGACTTAATTTTTATTTTTAGAGGCAGAGTCTTGCTCTGTTGCCCAGGCTGGAGTGCAGTGACATGCTCATAGCTCACTGCAGCCTCTAACTCCTGGCCTCAAGCAATCCTCCCACCTCAGCCTCCCAAGTAGCTGGGATTACAGGCACTGACCACCATGTCTGGCTAATGAAAAGGTCTTGCTATGTTGCCCAGGCTCATCTTGAACTCCTGGCCTGAAGCCATTCTCCTGCCTTGGCCTCCCAAAGTGCTGGGACTGGAGGCATGAGACAACGTGCCTGGCCAGTGCACTATAATTATCGCATCTTGGTTGTTGAATCTGTGTGTCTGCACGATGATTCCGAGCCTTGTCATCTGAGGATTGCATTTAAAGTTACAATACACACGTGTGTGAAAGGTGAGGAAAATATTCTGAAACTACATCGAGGTGTTGGCTGCACGGAGGCATGAATGCAATAAATCCCCCTGAGGTGTTCCGTTTAGAATGACTGATTTCATTATGTAAACCTCACCTGTTTTTTTTTTTAAGAGAGAAAAAGAGGGCGGGGCATGGAGGCTCACGCCTGTCATCCCAGCACTTTGGGAAGTTGAGGCGGGTGGATCACCTGAGGTCAGGACTTCAAGACTAGCCTAGCTAACATGGTGAAACCCCATCTCTACTAAAAATGCAAAAAATTAGCTAGGCGTGGTGGTGAGGGCCTGTAATCCCAGCTACTCGGGAGGCTGAGGCAGGAGAACCACCTGAACCCGGGAGGCGGAGGTTGTGGTGAGCCGAGATCGCACCATTGCACTCCAGCCTGGGCAACAAGAGCGAAACTCCAACTCAAAAAAAAAAAAAAAAAAAGACAGCGAGAAAGAGAAAGACATAAGAAAAAATAACCATGCAATACCCCTTGTCTCACTTCCTCATTCTGGGCTATAAACACTCTTCGCGGGACCCTTTTCGAGCTGCATGGGAATTAGGAGGTTGTCTGTCACGCTCACAGGAAGCAAAGGAAGGGGAGTTTCTGAAACCTCCACCATCAAATACCCAGCTGAGGCGCGGCTGACTGGCTTCCTTCACCCCATGCAACTCGCTTCTAAATAAACACACTTTCATTTGCCGTTTCTAAGCACTCATGCAAATGACTGACGGTCCACATTCCTGCAGGCAGGGTCCAAGTGCACTGACTTCCTGCAGACAAATGCAGAGTGTCCTCCGGCCTGTGACTTTGATGCCAAGGTTCCTGCTGATGCCACGGTGACAGTGGTCGCAACCCGTGTTCCATGCAGGGTACTCAATGATCTTACGGTTTGTCCATATTGGGATGGATTCAGGTGTACCATAACGATTACAGTGCACCATAAGAGAGGGGCGATGGGGGATCAGAGAGAATATTGGCGACCAGAGAGATTATTGGGGACAGAGAGAATATTAGAAATCAGAGAGGATAAAGGCCGGGCGCAGTGGCTCACGCCTGTAATCCCAGCACTTTGGGAGGCCGAGGCGGGCGGATGATGAGGTCAGGAGATGGAGACCATCCTGGCCAATATAGTGAAACTCCGTCTCTACTAAAATACAAAAATTAGCTGGGCATGCTGGCGCGTGCCTGTAAACCCAGCGCTGTAATCCCAGCTACTCAGGAGGCTAAGGTAGGAGAATCCCTTGAACCAGGGAGTCGGAGTTTGCAGTGAGCCGAGATCGCACTGCTGCAATCCAGCCTGGTGACAGTGTGAGACTCTGTCTCAAAAAAAAAAAAAAAAAAAAAAAAAAAAAAAAAGAAAAAAAGAAAAATCAGAGAGGATATTGGGGACCAGGGAGATAATTAGGCACCAAGGAGATGATTGGGGATCAAGGAGATTATTGGGGACCAGGGAGATTATTGGGAACCAGGGACATTTGGGGGTACTACGGAGATTATTGGGGACCAGAGACAATATTAGAAATCAGAGAAAATATTGGGGACCAGGGAGATTATTGGGGCCCAGGGAGATTATTATCGGGAGCCAAGAAGATGATTGAGGACCCGAGATAATATTAGAAATCAGAGAGAATATTGGGTACAAGGGAGATTAGAGAACAAAGAGATGACTGAGGATCAGAGAGAATATTGGGATCAGAGAGATTATTGGGGATCAGGGAGAGGATTGGGGACCAGAGAAATTATTAGGGACCAAGGAGATAACTGAGGATCAGAGAGAATATTGGGGATCAGAGAGATTATTGGGGATCAGAGAGATGATTGGGGACCAGAGAGAATATTAGGGATCAGGGAGATTATTAGAGACAGAGGAGATGATTGGGGATCAGAGAGAATACTTGGGACCAGAGATAATATTGGAAACCAGGGACATTATTGGGGTTAAGAAGATGATTGAGGACCAGAGACAATATTAGAAATCAGAGAGAATATTGGAGACCCAGGAGATGACTAGGGACCAGAGATATTATTGAGAATCAGAAAGATGATTGGGAACCAGAGAGATTATTAGGGACCAAGGAGATAATTGGAGATCAGAGAGAATATTGGGGACCAGAGAGATTATTGGAGACCAGAGGGATTGTTGGGGATCCGAGAGATTATTGGAGACCAGAGGGATTATTGGGAACCAGAGAGAATATTGGGATCAGAGATATTATTGGAGATCAGAGAGAATATTGGGGAGCAGGGAGATTATTGGGGACTGGAGAGATGATTGGGGACCAGAGAGAATATTGGGGACCAGAGAGAATATTGGAATCAGAAAGATGATTGGAGACCAGAGAGATTATTAGGGACCAAGGAGGTAATTGGAGATCAGAGAGAATATTGGGGAGCAGGGAGATTATTAGGGACCAGAGAGATTATTGGGGACCAGAGAGAACATTGAGACCCAGAGAAAATATTGAGGCTCAGAGAGAATATTGAGATCTCAGAGATTACTGGGGATCAGGGAGGTGATTGAGGACCAGAGAGATTATTAGGGACCAACGAGATGATTGGGGATCAGAGAGAATATTGGGGAGCCAAAAGATTATTGGGGACCAGAGGAATATTGGGGATCAGAAATATTATTGGGGACCACAGAGAATATTGGGGATCTGAGAGAATACAGAGGACCAGGGAGATTATTGGGGGCAGGAAGATTATTGGGGGCCAAGGAGATGATTGGGGACCAGGAAGATTGTTGCAGACCAGATAAAATACTGGGGCTTAATGGAAGTATTGGAAATTAGACAGGCTTTGGGAGTTAGGCAGGATTTGGTGGACTAGAGAGATTTTGGGGAACCAGAAAGAATACTGAAGAATGGAAAGATTATTGTGAACCGCAGAGAATATTGAGGATTAGAGAGAATATTGGCAGCCAGGGAGATTATTGAGGGCCAATGGGAATATTGAACACCAGACAGATTTTTAGGAACCAAACAGATTTGGGGGGACTGAAGAGATTTTAGGGAACCAGAGAGAAGGTTGGGGACAAACAAGATGATCAGGGCCCAGCAAGGATACTGAGGATCGGGGAGACCATTGGGCCCAGCCGAATAGTAAAGACCAGAAAGATTTTGGGGAACCAGACAGGTTTCAGGGGACTAGGGAGCTTTCAGAGAATCAGAGACTATTACAGACCAGAGAGATTATTATTATTATTATTTTTTTTTTTTTTTTTTTGAGACGGAGTCTCGCTCTGTCGCCCAGGCTGGAGTGTAGTGGTGCGATCTCGGCTCACTGCAAGCTCCGCCTCCTGGGTTCATGCCATTCTCCTGCCTTAGCCTTCCGACTAGCTGGGATTACAGGCACCTGCCACCATGCCTGACTAATTTTTGTATTTTTAGTAGAGACAGTGTTTCACCATGTTGGCCAGGCTGGTCTCAAACTCCTGACCTCAGGTGATCTGCCCATCTCAGCCTCCCAAAGTGCTGAGATGATGGGCGTGAGCCACCGTGCCCAGCCAAGATTATTTTATTTATTTTTTATTTTTTTCGAGACAGAGTTTTGCTGATTGTCACCCAGGATGGAGTGCAATGGTGCAATCTTGGCTCACTGCAACCTCCACCTCCCAGGTGCAAGCGATTCTCCTGCCTCAGCCTCCTGAGTAGCTGGGATTACAGGTGCACGCCACCACGCCTGGCTAATTTTTGTACTTTTAGTAGAGACGGGGTTTCACCGTGTTGGCCAGGCTGGTCTCGAACTCCTGACCTCAGGTGATCTGCCCATCTCGGCCTCCCAAAGTGCTGAGATGACAGGCATGAGCCACCGCGTGCGGCCGAGAGATTACTAAGAACCAGAAAATATTGGGGACCAGGGAGAATATTGGGGGCCAGATATTACTGGAAACCAGAGACACGTGTGAAGATTGAACTTCCCTTAAATCTTCTGAGACCTCGCTTGGGTCTGAGTATGTTTCCTGTTAACATTACCTGGCCCCGCAGGCCCAGGCAGAAGGACCCGAACACCAGGCTTCTTCTCTGCCCAAGCTCAACAGACTCACAGCAGATCCGCTTTTCCCAGTGAAATTGGTTTCCATTTTGCTCAGAGCGCTCAGATGACTTCCTTAATACCTTCCAGTTCATCCTGAGACTCTGGAGGGCGGAACGTCAGTCTCGGGCCATGTACTACTAGTGGCTGCCCACAAGGCACACAGAGGCAGACAAGGCTGGGGGTGTTTGTGGGATGGGGCGGAGGCCCAAGCTGAAGGCTGCTACCACAAAGGACCATAGACGAGGCGGTTTAAACGCCAGACCTTGATTCTCCTGGAGGCTGGGCATCAGGTGTGGACAGGGCTGGTTCTTCCTGAGGCCTCTCTCCTGGGCTTGTAGTTGCCGTCTTCTCCCTGTGTCCTCACAGGGTTGTCCCTCTGTGTGTGTCTGTGTCGTCATCTCCTCTTCTTATGAGATGTCTTAGTCCATCTCAGGCTGCTATCACAGAATACCATAGACTGGGTGGTTTATAAACAACAGACATTGATTCTCCCACAGTCCTGGAGGCTGGAAGTCTGAGATCCAGGTGTGGGCAGGGCTGGTTCCTCCTGAGGCCTCTCTGCTGGGCTTGGAGACGCCGTCTTCTCCCTGTGTCCCCACAGGGTTGTTCTCTGTGCTTATATTTGTGGGAGAGGGGTGAAGAAGGGATGAATGGAGGGAGGGAGAGAAGGAGGGAGTACATGGATGCTCTGCGGTCTTTTCCTGTTCTTTTTTTTTTTTTTTTTGAGATGGAGTTTCGCTCTTGTTGCCCAGGCTGGAGTGCAATGGTGCGATCTCGGCTCACTGCAACCTCCGCCTCCCAGGTTCCAGCAATTCTCCTGCATCAGCCTCCCGAGTAGGTGGGATTACAGGTGCCTGCCACCAAGAGACAGGGTTTCGCCATATTGGCCAGGCTGGTCTCGAACTCCTGACCTCAAGTGATCCGCCCCCCTTGGCGTCCCAAAGTGCTGGGATTACAGGCATGAGCCACCATGCCTGGCCCTCTTCCTGTTCTTATAAGGAAACTTGTCTCATCATGGAGCATCTCTGCTGTAAACTCATCTCACCCTAATCTCCCCCAAAGCTCTCACCTCCTGACAGCATCCTGAGGCTTAGGGTTGAAACCTATATATTCTGGGGTGATATAAACCTTCAGACGATGGTAAGGAGTAAGAGCTAGAGAGTATAGGATTTCTTTTTGGGGTGATGAAAATATCCTAAATGGCCGGGTACAGTAGCTCACACCTGTAATCCCAGCACTTTGGGAGGCCAAGGCGGGCGGATCACGTGAGGTCGGGAGTTGGAGACCAGCCTGGGCAACATGGATAAATCCCATCTCTTCTAAAAATACAAAATTAGCCGGGTGTGATGGCAGGCACCTGTAGTCCCAGCTACTCGGGAAGCTGAGGCAGGGAAATCACCTGAACCTGGGAGGCGAAGGTTGCAGTAAGGAGAGATTGCGCCATTGCACTCCAGCCTGGGCAACAAGAGCAAAACGGTCTCAAAAAAAAAAAATAAAAAGAGCAAGAAAACATCCTAAAATAGACTGTGGAGGTGTTTGCACAACTCAATGTTCTAAACCCAATGAACTGTAGATGGGTGAATTGCATGCTGTAGGAATTCTATCTCTACAAACTTGTTTTTATCTTTAAAAAATAATAATAATAAAAGAAAAGAAAAAGGCAGGTTGGGCGCGGTGGCTCACGCCTGTAATCCCAGCACTTTGGGAGGCAGAGGTGGGTGGATTGTTTGAGGTTAGGAGTTCGAGACCAGCCTGGGCAGCATTGTGAAACCCGTCTCTACTAAAAATACAAAAATTAGCTGGGTGTGGTGGTGCATGCCTGTAATCTCAGCTACTCGGGAGGCTGAGGCAGGAGAATTGCTTGAACCAGGGAGGCTGAGGTTACGGTGAGCTGAGATTGCGCCATTGCACTCCAGCCAGGACAACAGAGCAAGTCTCTGTCAAAGGGAAGGGAAGGGAAGGGGAGGGGAGAGGAGGGGAGAGCAGGAGAGGGGAGGGGAGGGGAGGGGAGGGGAGGGGAGGGGGGGGGAAGGGGAAGGGGAGGGAAGGGAAAGAAATGGGAAGGGAAGAGAAGGGAAGGGAGCGGAGGGGAGGGGAGGGAATGGAGGGAAGGAAGGGAAGGGAGGGGAGGGGAGGGAAGGGAAGGGAGGGAAAAGAGGGAAGGGAGGGGAGAGAAAGGAAGGAAGGGAAGGGAAGGGAAGGGAAAGGAAAAGGAAAAGGAAAGGAAAGGGGCAGGTGTCCCTACCAAGCACAGAACCCAGCTGTGGTAGGCAGAGAGAAGAGTCAGCCTGAGCAGACATCAGGATTAAACAGAACTGTATTTACCTGTGCAGGTGTTGGGTACAGGAAGATAATCCATCTTGGTTTGCCCTGGATTTATAAGGTATTTTCAGGACACAAGAACCTCAGGGCTAAAAGTGTGACAAGTAAATGAAAATGGGCACAAGTTGTTAGTCTATGTGTAGTGGATTCAATGGTGCACACCCGCAAAAGATAGGACCATGTCCTAACCCCCTGGAACCTGGAAACGGGCCTTTCTTTGCTGAAAAAGTCTTTGAAGATGTGATTTAAGGGTTTGGGATGAGATCATCTTGGAGTAGGGTGGGCCCAAAATCCAATGACAGGTGTCCTTCTAAGAGACAGAAGAGAAGACACAGACACAGAGGAGGAGGCCACGTGGAGATGGAGGCAGAGACTGGAGTGATGTGGCCACAAGCCCAGGGATGCCTGGAGCCCCCAGGAGCTTGGAGAGGCAGGAGGGATCCTCCCCTAGAACCTCCAGAGGGAGGATGGTTGATATGGTTTGACTATATCCCCATCAAAATCTCACCTGGAATTGTAATAATCTTCACGAGTCTATGTTTATTGCAGCACTATTTACAATAGCAAAGACTTGGGACCAACACAAATGCCCATCAATGATAGACTGGATAAAAAAAAAATGTGGCACATAGACACCATGGAATACTATGCAGCCATAAAAAAGGATGAGTTCTTGTCCTTTGCAGGGACATGAATAAAGCTGGAAACAGTCACTCTCAGCAAACTAACACAGGAACAGAAAATGAAATGCCGCATGTTCTCACTTATAAGTGGGAGTTGAACAATGAGAACACACGGACACAGGGAGGGGAACATCACACACCAGGGCCTGTCGGGGGGTGGGGGGCAAGGGGACGGAGAGCATTAGGACAAATACTTAATGCATGTCAGGCTTAAAACCTAGATAATGGGTTGACAGGTGCAGCAAACCACCATGGCACATGGATACCTATGCAACAAACCTGCACGTTCTATACATATATCTCAGAACTTAAAGTAAAATTAAATAATAATAATAATAATAATTTCCACATGTCAAGGGTGGGACCAGGCAGAGATAATTGAACCTTAGGGGCAGTTTTGCCCCCTACTGTTCTTGTGATAGTAAATAAGTCTCAGGAGATCTTATGGTTTTAGAAAGGGGAATTTCCCCTTTTCTCTTGCTTGCCACCATGTAAGACGTGACTTTGCTTCTTCTTTGCCTTCCGCCATGATTGTGAGGTCTCCCCAGCCATGTGGAACTGTGAGTCCATTAAACCTCTTTCCTTTATAAATTACCCAGTTTTGGGTATGTCTTTTTTTTTTTTTTTTTTGGAGATGGAGTCTTGTGCTGTCGCCCAGGCTGGAGTGCAGTGGCATGATCTCAGCCCACTGCAACCTCCACCTCCCAGGTTCAAGCGATTCTCCTGCCTCAGCCTCCCGAGTAGCTGGGATGACAGGCACCCACCACCACGCCCGGCTAATTTTTGTATTTTTAGTAGAGATGGGGTTTCACCATCTTGGCCAGAATGATCTCGAATGCCTGACCTCAGGTGATCTGCCCACCTCAGCCTCCCAATGCGCTGGGATTACAGGCTTGAGCCACTGCGCCCGGCCAGGTATGTCTTTATTAGCAGCATGAAAACAGACTATTACCGTGGGCCTGCCTGCACCTTAATCTCAGACTCTTCACCTCCAGGACTGGGAGATAATGAATTTCTGTTAACTACCCCCAGTGTGGGGTCATTGTTTACTATACCCCCAGGACACTCTTACACAGGAGGAAACCCTGGACAGCAGACCCCCCCCAGCCTGGGAGCCTCTTCTCTTTGCTTATGTATCTGGTGCAATGAGCCCTGGACAAAGGAGCTAGGAAAAAAGGCAGAGGAGCAGGTGGGCCCCCTTATCACTGAAGGCAGAACACTTGCTCACCTGGAATTCCAGAAGGATGCACCTGGCCATTGTGGGTGTTGTCAGGGAGTGATGTGGGACAGAAGAGAGCACTCAGGTGGGGGAAGTTATAAGGCAGGAGGCCATGTGTCAATCAGGAAGAACTCTCAGACAACAGACAGCTAAAAGAATCGTGTCTGGAGCCCTGGAAGGGACCTAGCTGGCCATCCATAGACATGCTATTGAAGGCAAGTGCTCAGTGCCATCAAGAGAATGGAAGGCGTCAACTTAAAATCATGAGATTGGTTAGGCAAGGTGGCTCCTCTCTTTCACCTCAGTGCTTTGGGAGGTTGAAGTGGGAGGACGGTTTGAGCCCAGGAATTGGAGGCTGCAGTGGGCTGTGATCACACCACTGCATTCCAGCCTGGGTGACAGACCGAGATCTCATTGCTAAAAGAAAAAAAATGACAAGATGTATACATCTGGAGAGGAGAGCTTGATTTGTATAGCCTAACAGGCTGGGAAATGTAGCCTCTGGCAGAGACTAAAAGTAGACATTTCAAAGGAGAAAAGACAGAGATGGGAATTTATGTTGTATGAGATGACCAAGCATACTTGTATTCAACGGGTTACGGGAGGAGCTACGAATTTTAATGAAGGGCGTCCTGACATGTGGATACAGGACAAACATGCGTGTGACAGAAGTTCCATGTTCACTTGGGGGTGGAGACTTTCAACATTTAATGCATCACAATGAGGCTGTCTATATCAAAAGGTGTTTTCTTTTTTTCTTTTCTTTTTCTTTTTGAGACAGAGTCTCACTCTGTCGCCCAGGCTGGAGTGCAGTGGTGTGATCTCGGCTCACTGCAACCTCTGCCTCCCAGGTTCATGTCATTCTCCTGCCTCAGCCTCCTGAGTAGCTGGGACTGCAGGCACCTGCCACCACAGCCGGCTAATTTTTTTGTATTCTTTAGTAGAGACGGGGTTTCATGATGTTAGCCAGGATGGTCTCAATCTCCTAACCCCGTGATCTGCCCGCCTTGGCCTCCCAAAGTGTTGGGATTACAGGAGTGAGCCGCTGCACCTGGCCTCTTTTCTTTTTCTTTTTGAGATGGAGTCTCACTCTGTTGCCCGGGCTGGAGTGCAGTGACACAATCACGGCTCACTGCAACCTCCGCCTCACAGGTTCCAGCAATTCTCCTGCCTCAGCCTACTGAGTAGCTTGGATTACAGGTGCACGCCACCGTGCCTGGCTAAGTTTTGTGTTTTTAGTAGAGATAGGTTTCACCGTGGTCGCCAGGCTGGTCTTGAACTCCTGACGTCAAGTGATCCACCCATCTCAGCCTCCCAAAGTGCTGGTATTACAGGCATGAGCCACTGTGCCCGTCTGTCAAAGGGGCTTCCAGGACACAGAGGCACTGAGTATGCAGCCTCTGTCAACCATTCAGAACCAGCCCATTGTTGGGGTCTCTTACCAGGAGAAAGTGGCTGAAATTAATCTCTTGTGCAATCGAAGCTGTGGTTATGGCTGGTGGAGCAGGGGGTCCGTGAGTGAGCATCTGTGAGCTGGACGAGCTTCACCAATTTTCATATTGCTCATCTCCAAGCCAGGGCTTGTTCAGCTGCTAGAGAAAAACAAAAAGCTTGTATCAGTGAGGACACTTGGTGGTGTTCCTCGCAGCTACTCTCCCAGAGTAGTGAGCCCATCAGGCTCTAAACCAGGTGTAGACAGATAGATGAATAGATACAGCTATTCGATGATTGATAGATATTGAGATAGATGGATGAATAGATTAGATGATAGATGATTGATAGCTAGCTATTGAGATTGATAGGTAATACATAGACATAGATGATAGATTGACAGTTATTGAGAGAGATAGGTGGTAGATGATAGATGTATACAGATGATAGATGAGATAGATGATAGATAGATAGAAGATAGATACATGGTAGATACAATGAATGGATAGATACATAGATACATAGATGATAGATAATAGAGATGGATGGATAGATAGATAGATAGATAGATAGATAGATAGATAGATAGATAGATAGATAGATAGATAGATAGGATGGATATATAGATGATAGATAGATAGATAGATAGATAGATAGATAGATAGATAGATAGATAGATAGACAGATAGATAGAATGGATGGATATATAGATGATAGATAGGATGGATATATAGATGATAGATAGATAGATAGATAGATAGATAGATAGATAGATAGATAGATAGAATGGATGGATATATAGATGATAGATAGATAGATAGATAGATAGATAGATAGATAGATAGGATGATATATAGATGATAGATAGATAGATAGATAGATAGATAGATAGATAGATAGATAGGATGGACGGATGGATGGATGGATGGATGGATGGATGGATGGATAAATACATATAGGATAGATAGATGGATGAATAGATGGATAGACACATAGATGATAGATGGATAGATAGATGGCTAGACAGTTAGATACATAGATGATAGAGAGATAAATAGATGGATGGCTAGACAGGTAGATACATAGATGGATACATAGATAACCAATATACAAAGTCTCTCATGTGGGGATAGCTGATAGACGGAGTCTCTCAGCCTCAGCACTGCCGACATTTTGGGGCTGCATGACTCTCTGTGGCGGAGCCGTCCTGTGCATTGTGGTGTGTTGAGCAGTGTCCCTGGGCTGCACCCACCAGATGCCAGGAGCTCTTCCACCCTGTCATGACAGCCAGAGATGTCGCTGCTGCCCAGCGCCCCCTGGGGACCACAATGGCCCCAGTTGAAAACCTTTGATCAACACTCAACCTGGTTAATGGCAGCATGAAAGCCACCTCCCCAGCTGACTGCCTGCAGCTCTGCCGGCCCCTGGGGCTTTCCATGGTTTTAGAGACACTCAGCAATACTGCCAGAACATCAGAGTCTGTTGTGAGGAATCTTACGTGACCTGACCTAGGCCATTGATGGATTTTTCCCCTAAACCCACAGGGCGTCGTAGGGGGGCAGGGGCTTAGTGATGAGAGGCCATCAGGCACACGCCATACGGGGTGGAAGAGGTGGGGGAGGCAGCAGGGAGGTCCCCTGAGGGATGGCGGCGTGGGTCCCGCCTGGCCCTGCCCGGCTGCAAAGACGTGGGGTGTGTGTTGAGTGCCAGACAGGGCTGGCTTGATTCAGGCGCGCCTTTAAATGTTATCAGCCGTGGGTCTGACCACGGCCATGCCATGACCTAATAGCTAACCTCAATTTCCTCTTCTGTCAGATGAGAAAAACCTTTACTTTCTCTCCCCTCACCACAGGGGTGGTGTACCCAGAAACAGGCTGAAACTCAGCATGAAGCTACTCATGAATGTGGCACGGAGATGAGGGAAGTCAGGTGGGGGGTGGAAATCACACATCGCCAACAGGAGGGGCCGGCACGTGGGGAATCTGCTGGGTGCTGTGACTGGGTGCCGTCACAGCCCCGAGCCTGAGTTTAACAATCCACACAACAGGAATGTCGCCAGTACTGCAGGGAATCATGAGCCATCCCAGCTCCCAACCACCGTCGGCGGTCACCGGCGATATGAGTGACAGTTTTTCTGGCTCACTGATGATTTTCGGCTGGGAAGGCTTGGGTGGGGTCCTGGCATGTCTCCCAGGACAACTCATCCAAGGAGACATGAGGTTGATTTTTTCCAGGACTCAGAAAGTAGTGGGTGCTGACTGCCAGGTGTTCAAGGACAACGTGGAATGTCAGGTCTCATCTCATCCGGTGAAATCTAGGGTACATCATCTTGGACACACACAGAGCAAGTGAGGACACCTGCCCTGATCACGCCTCTGAACTTAGACCCTCCTTGCTTGGCTCAGAGGCAGCTGGGGGGTTGCCTGTATGCAAGGGTTCCAGGGGCCTGTTGGAAACAGTAGAGCATGGAACTTTTGGACCCGATTTGAACAAAGACGGACCTGATGCCTTGAAACTTGACCAGGTCTCAGTTATTCTTGGCGGCCTCATCAGCACCTAGGACCCCTGAATCAATGTCACTTCCAACTACATTGCATCTTAACTGTAGCCATGGGGACTCCTATGACCCATCCATTTGCCTACAGAAATGAAGGTGGCCAGAAAGTGGCCGGGCGCGGTGGCTCACGCCTGTCATCCCAGCACTTTAGGAGGCCGAGGCGGGTGGATCACGAGGTCAGGAGATGGAGACCATCCTGGCTAACACGGTGAAACCCCGTCTCTACTAAAAATACAAAAATTAGCCGGGCGTGGTGGCGGGCGCCTGTAGTCCCAGCTTCTCAGGAGGCTGAGGCAGGAGAATCGCTTGAACCCGGGAGGCGGAGCTTGCAGTGAGCCGAGATTGTGCCACTGCACTCCAGCCTGGGCGACAGAGCAAGACTCCGTCTCAAAAAAAAAAAAAAAAAAAAAAAGAAAAGAAAAAAGTGGCCAGCAAGTGACAAACATCCAAAATGTCCAGGGTCCCTCTGAGTCACCGAGCTCATGGTGACGTCGTCAAGATTCTGGTCAACATAGTAGACACATCTTTACATCCAAACAACTCTCTCTCCTCTGCCTTCTTTTGTTCCTGGACTCCTGATGCCCCCAGCTCAGGGCTGAAAAGGAGCCAGTTTCTCAATGGAAGGGACCAACAGGCAGTCTTCTCCCAGAAGAGACATCTCTATCTATAGCTTTGTGGGCCACACCAGTTCTCTCTAGAAAGAGACAACCTTCTGTCTTTTTTTGTCTACCCAATTAGCCTCCTGGCTCATCTTAGAAGGGGAAGGGCACAGGGGAGCATGTTTTAAGAAGGAAATTAAGCACCAGGCATGGTGGCTCACACCTGTCATCCCAGCACTTTGAGAGGCTTAGGCAGGTGGGTCGTCTAAGGTCAGGAGTTCGAGACCAGCCCGGCCAACATGGCAAAACCCCGTCTCTACTAAAAATACAAAAATTAACAAGGTGTGGTGGTGGGCGCCTGTCATCCCAGCTACTTGGGAGGCTGAGGCAGGAGAATTGACGGAGTGAGACTCTGTGTCGAAAAAAAAACAGAAGGAAATCAAGATGCTTCGTTCAATGCAAAAAAGATATTCTTTTGTTACCAAGTTTAGAAATGGGAAATGATTTTAAAAAATGCAATACTCAAGGAATTTTACACAGGGGTAGAAATGGAAGAATTACTCTATTTATAAGTCCTCCTCCTGGATTTTTTTGTTTTTTGTTTTTTGTGTTTTATTGTTCGTTTGTTTTTGAGACGCAGTCTTGCTCTGCCGCCCAGGCTGGAGTGCAGTGGCGCAATCTTGGCTCACTGCAACCTCTGCCTCCCGGGTTCAAGCGATTCTTCTGCCTCAGCCTCCTGAGTAGCTGGGATGACAGGTGCCTGCCACCACACCCAGCTAAGTTTTGTATTTTGAGTAGAGATGGAGTTTCACCATGTTGGCCAGGCTGGTCTCCAACTCCTGACCTCAGGTGATCCACCCGCCTCGGCCTCCCAGAAGGCCTTTTGTATCTTCTTAAGCTAGTGGATAATATTCTGAAATTGTTGATGAGACACGAAGCTTTATCTTCAGTTGTCTGCAGACACTCATCCAGTGCCTCTGTGTGGAGTGGTTCCATTTTTCAGCCCTGTCCTTGCTGGACACGAGGAAACATTCCATGGACACTATCTGTGGTCATTAAGACACCAAGGACAGCGGAAAGGCCGGTGACGAAGCCCTCTGTTGCTTCCTTCTCAGAAAGATAAAGATCTGCTCTCCACAGTCTCATCCGTTTTTGTGATGGGCACGCGGCCAGAGCACCATGTCAGTCACAGAAACCCAACTCAGGTCCTCTGAGATGCCCTGATTCACGTTTCCAATTTGAGGTTGAGCATGAGATTTTTTCTTTCTTTTTTTTTTTTCTTGAGATGGAATCTCACTCTGTCGCCCAGGCTGGAGGGCAGTGGCGCTATCTCGGCTCACTGCAAGCTCCACCTCCCGGGTTCACGCCATTCTCCTGCCTCAGCCTCTCCGAGTAGCTGGGACGACAGGCACCTGCCACCATGCCCGGCTAATTTATTGTTGTTTTTTTTTTTTTTAGTAGAGGCAGGGTCTCACCGTGTTAGCCAGGATGGTCTCAATCTCCTGACCTTGTGATCCGCCCGCCTCGGCCTCCCAAAGTGCTGGGATCACAGGCGTGAGCCACCGTGCCCGGCCAGTGAATGAGATTTTCTGTCCACAGAAGCACTAAGCCATCAACAGCCTGCAGTGCAGCATATGCAAACACACAGAGATTCTGCACTTGGAGAGGTTTTAGGCGGCTCATTAAATAGGAATCCAACAGAATAACGAGATACCCAGTCATAGAGGCACTGGGTTGATGTGTGGACGTCACAGAATCAGGGATTTAGACACGGGACTTTGACATGGTCCAAGCCGTGTCTCCCTTAAATTCATAGATGACAATCCCAATGCCCAGAGCCTTCGAATGTGACTGCATTTCAACGTAGAGTCTTTGAAGAGGTGATTGAGGTTCAACGAGTCTGTGGGCAGGCTCTGATCCAACAGGACTGGCGTCTTTATAAGAAGGGATTAGGACATAGACACACACAGAGGGACAACCACATGAGGACACAGGGGGAAGACGGCATCTCCAAGCCCGGGAGAGAGGCCGCAGGAGGAACCAGCCCTGCCTGCAGCTTGACCTCGGACTTCCACCCTTCAGGATTGTGGGAGAATCAGTGTCTGTTGTTTAAGCTGCCTGGCCTGTGGGACTTTGTTACAGAAGCCCAAGATAACTAATACAGACTGGATACGTTTCTACACAGCATTAAGATATGACACCTGCTGGGCACAGTGGCTCACGCCTGCAATCCCGGCACTTTGAGAGGCCGAGGTGGGTGGATCACGAGGTCAGGAGTTCAAGACCAGCCTGACCAACATAGTGAAACCCTGTCTCTACTAAAAATACAAAAGTAAGCCAGGCATGGTGACAGGTGCTTGTAGTCCCAGCTACTCGGGGGGCTGAGGCAGGAGAATGGCATGAATCCGGGAGGCGGAAGTTGCAATGAGCCAAGATCGCACCACTGCACTCCAGCCTGGGTGACAGAGTGAGATTCTGTCTCAAAAAACAAAAACAAAAACAAAAAAAGATACCAATTATTGCAGTCTTCTTCTCTAATCTTCCGGCTCTCTGAAATGGCGACCTCATCTTCTAATCCTAACCCTAATCTTCTGTCTGTCAGAAATAGTGGCCAGCTCCCACAGACTACAGAACAACTGCATTGAGCAGCGAGGGGCTCCTTCTGTCTACAGCTTCCCTGGCTTCTGTAATTAGACCTAGCCTAGAGATCGTGGTCAGGAGGAACTCATTGTATCCACATTCACTTTTAGCTGCTGACTTTTCTGGAACAGGTGGGTGAGGGAAAGCTGTGAACTCTGATGGTCAGCCCAGCACAGCTACAGAAATACTCACAGGTTCAGCTAATCACCCTGCTTCTTCTCCCAGCCTTGTCAAAACACTTCGAACTCTGGGCTGGAGACACTGATTTTTTTTCCAAACTGATAGATAGTGCTTTTTTTTTTTTTTGAGATGGAGTTTAGCTCTTGTTGCCCAGGCTGCAGTGCAATGACACGATCTCGGCTCACTGCAACTCCGCCTCCCGGGTTCAAATGAATTCTCCTGCCTCAGCCTCCCGAGTAGCTGGGACTACAGGTGCCCGCCACCACGCCTGGCTAATTTTTTGTATTTTTAGTAGAGACGGGGTTTCACCGTGTTAGCCACGATGGTCTCCATCTCCTGACCTTGTGATCCGCCCGCCTCGGCCTCCCAAAGTGCTGGGATTACAGGCGTGAGCCACTGCACGCGGCCAATGCCCGGTTAATTTTTGTATTAGTAGAGACCGGGTTTCAGCATGTTGCCCAGGCTGGTCTTGAACTCCTGACCTCAGGTGATCTGCCTGCCTCGGTCTCTCAAAGTGCTGGGATTACAGGAGTGAGCCACTGCCCCCTGCCTAGTTTTTTTTTTTTTTTAATTTGAGTCAGGGTCTCGCTCAAAAAATTATTCCAGACTGGAGTGCAGTGGTACAGTCATAGCTCACTGCAGCCTCAACCTCCCAGGCTCAAGCAATCCTCCTACCTCAGCCCCCCAGGTAGCTGGGATTGCAGGTGCACACCATAGCTGGCTAATTTTTTTTTTTTTTTGTTTTTTGGGGGGATTTTTTAGAGATGGGATGTAGCTATGTTGCCCAGGCTGGTCTCAAACTCCTGGCCCAAAGCGATCTTCCTGCTTTGGCCTATGGCCCAACTTAAAGGATTTTAAGGACTCCTGACATTTTTCAAGATTCACTGATAAATCCCTGGCATCAAGCTTTTGCGCAATGTCCTCTGAATCTGCTTTGTGTTACTCTACAGGTCAGTAATAACTTGTTTTCAAAAATTTTTTTTTTCCTCTTTTTTTTTTTTGATGAGGTCTCACTCTGTCGCCCAGGCTGGAGTGCAGTGGCGCAATCTGGGTTCACTGTAACCTCTGCCTCCCGGGTTCATGCCATTCTCCTGCCTCAGCCTCCCAAGTAGCTGGGATTACAGGCACCCACCACCACACCTGGCTAATTCTTATATTTTTAGTAGAGACGGGGTTTCACCATGTTGGCCAGGCTGGTCTTGAACTCCTGACCTCAAGTGATCTGCCCTCCTCGGCCTCCCAAAGTGCTGGGATTACAGGTGTGAGCCATTGTGCCCGGCTTAACATGATCTGTTTGTTCTGATTGAGCGCCCTTCACATGCAAATTCATCAAATATACAAGACATTGAAGACCCATTAACAGGAGCTCGAATAAGACGCTAGCGGCAGGACTGATGTGTGAGCTGGATAAAGGTCCTTCATTAAATGCATAGGAAAACCATGATAAGGATTCATCTCCCATCCTGGCTAACACGGTGAAACCCCGTCTCTACTAAAAGTACAAAAAATTAGCTGGGCGTGCTGGCGGGCGCCTGTAGTCCCAGCTACTCAGGAGGCTGAGGCAGGAGAATGGCGTGAACCCGGGAGGCGGAGCTTGCAGTGAGCCGAGATGGCACCACTGCCCTCCAGCCTGGGCGACAGAGCGAGACTCCATCTCAAAAAAAAAAGATTCATCTCATTCAGAAACTAATTTCCAAAACAATTTTACTTTCATGTTTAATCATTGTGTGTCAAGGTGTATGATACATTTATGTTGCTTTGATCACTTTTTAGTTATGGGGTGTTTTTGTTTGTCTTTTTTTTGAGACCTACAGTCTTGCTCTGTCACCCAGGCTAGAGTGCAATGGCACAGTCATGGCTCACCGTAGCCCCACGTGCCTGGGTTCAAGTGACCCTCCTCCCTCAGCCTCCTGTTGCTAGGGCCATAGGCACATACCACCATGCCCAGCCAATTATTATTATTGTTTTGTAGAAATAGGGTCTACCCAGGCTAGTCTCAAACTCCTTGGCTCAGGCAATACTCCCTCCATTTCCCAGGTTGAAGCTATTCTCCTGCCTCAGCCTCCCGAGTAGCTGGGACTACAGGCGCCCGCCACCACGCCCGGCAAATTTTTTGTACTTTTAGTAGAGACGGGGTTTCACCGTGTTGGCCAGGATGGTCTCAATCTCCTGACCTCATGATCTGCCCGCCTCGGCCTCCCAAAGTGCTGGGATTACAGGCGTGAGCCACTGCGCCCAGCCTAATTTTGTATTTTTAGTAGAGATGGAGTTTCACCATGTTGGCCAGGCTGGTCTCAGACTCCTGACCTCAAGTGATCCGCCCGCCTCAGACTCCCAAAATGCTGGGATTACAGGCACCAGCCACCGCACCCAGCCTGATCAGTTTTGACCACAGAGAACATTTCAACAGAAGAAAGTTTCCAGCATGTGGGATCCCTACGATACCTGGAAGTGAAACCCATGGTTAAATTTCAACATATGAACTGTTTTGCTGTCATGAGATGGACAGAGTCAGCACTAAAAGGCTTTCAAATCCAGGTCTACATGACATCAGGAGGCAATAAGATTGAAATAGAAGCTTCAAGAAGGGCAAAGAAGCATATGGAATTCCTAAATCTTTTTTTTTTTTTTTTTTTTTTTTTTGACAGAGTCTTGGTCTGTTGCCCAGGCTGCAGTGCAATGGCGCCATCTCGGCTCACTGCAACCTCCACCTCCCGGGTTCCAGCGATTCTCCTGCCTCAGCCTCCCGAGTAGCTGGAACTACAGGTGTCTGCCACCATGCCCAGCTAATTTTTGTATTTTTAGTAGAGACGGGGTTTCATCATATTGGCCAGGCTGGTCTCGAACTCCTGACCTCGTGATCCGCCCACCTCGGCCTCCCAAAGTGCTGGGATGACAGGCGTGAGCCACCACACCTGGCAGAATTCCTATATCTTTAAAGACACTTCCTTTACAGGTTATTTAAGTGGATAATTGCCTGTATAACACCAACATTATTAGAGTCTATTCAGTTCCTCCAGAACAGTGACAAACCAGTTGTGTATTGTTTTTTGTTTTGTTTGAGACTGAGTCT
This sequence comes from Hylobates moloch, assembly GCF_009828535.3. Classification (NCBI taxonomy): domain Eukaryota; kingdom Metazoa; phylum Chordata; class Mammalia; order Primates; family Hylobatidae; genus Hylobates; species Hylobates moloch. Next base: position 38,975 of record NW_026652350.1, on the reverse strand, counting down.
CACCCAGGCTGGAGTACAGTGGCATGATCTCAGCTCACTGCAACCTCTGCCTCCCGGGTTCAAGCGACTCTCCTGCCTCAGCTTCCTGAGTAGCTGGGATTACAGGCGCCCGCCACCACGCCCAACTAATTTTTGTATTTTTAGTAGAGATGGGGTTTCACCATGTTAGCCAGGCTGGTCTCGAACTCCCGACCTCAGATGATCCACCCTCCTGGGCCTCCCGAACTGCTGGGATTATGGGCGTGAGCCACTGTGCCCAGCAGGCAGTTTTATTGTTTTGTTTTGTTTTGTTTGTTTGTTTTTGAGATGGAGTGTCACTTTGTTGCCCGGGCTGGAGTGCAGTGGTGCAATCTTGTCTCACTGCAACCTCCACCTCCCGGGTTCAAGTGACTCTCCTGCCTCAGCCTCCTGACTAGCTGGGACTACACGTGTCCGCCACCACGCCCAGCTCATTTTTGTATTTTTGGCTGAGATGGGGGTTTCGCCATGTTGGCCAAGCTGTTCTCAAACTCCTGACCTCAGGTGATCCACCCGCCTCGGCCTCCCAAAGTGCTGGGATTGCAGGTGTGAACCACCGCACCTGGCTAATTTTTGTATTTTTAGTCGAGACGGCGTTTTACCATGTTGGCCAGGCTGGTCTCGAACTCCTGACCTCAGATGATCCGCCCGCCTCGGCCTCCCAAAGTGCTGGGATGACAGGCGTGAACCACTGCGCCCGGCTGGCAGTTGTATTTTAAGTAACAAAGCTCGTGGCACATCAGAAACTGCCTGCATCTTTCAAACTTGTTTGGTAGCAACATTAAAACGATTTTAGGCGTGCAGAGACAAAGCCATTCCTGTGAGTACCCTGAGGCTGACAAAAAAAAAATGCGGCAAAGTGGGGACTTCAATAACAGACATTTACTTTCTCACAGTTCCGGGGGCCAGAAGTCTGAGATCAAAATGTCTCAGGTCCGTGCTCCCTCAAGGAGCTCTAAGGGAGGGTCCTTCCTGCCTCTTCCAGCTCCTGGAGGCTCCAGGCATCCCTGGGCTTGTGGCCACGTCATTCCAGTCTCTGCCTCCATCTCCACGTGGCCTCCTCCTCTGTGTCTGTGTCTCCTCTTCTGTCTCTAGAAGGACACCCGTCATTGCATTTAGGGCCCACCCAGACAATGCAGGATTATTTTCTCTCAAGATCCACAACGGAATGAATCTGCAAAGACCCTCTTCTCCAAATGAAGCCCCTCCCCAAATAGCAGGGCTGGGGACATGGACGTATCTCTGGGGGCCACCATCCAACCCAGCTGGGAGGCCCTCGATTTGGGTTTGCAGGTGCGGAAGGCTGGGGACGGGGGCAGCTCACGCGGCAGCCAGCACGGAGGCTCTTTGGCAAAGCGTGTTGCAGGGAGGCAAACAGGGTCCCCAGAGAGTCAGTAGAAAGAGGAACCTGGCTCGCAGTGGGTTCCTGTCCCTGGCTGAGTGTCACCAACACTCACTCTGTGTTCGAAGTGGGGGAGGGAGGGGAGGAGGTTTGCCACCCCCCCACCACCCTCCCGGGAGGACGTGACCAAAACAGAGATAAGCAAATCCGTGTTCTTGCTCCTGCACCTTCAGTGATGTGGTCCCACTCCTCATAAACCTAGACAGGACTTTATTTCCAAACAGAAAAATGAGGCCGGGCGTGGTGGCTCATGTCTGTCATCCCAGCACTTTGAGAGGCTGAGGCGGGCGGATCACCTGAGGTCAGGAGTCCAGGCCCAGCCTGGCCAACATGGAGAAACCCTGTGTCTACTAATAATACAAAAATTAGCCGGGCGTGGTGGCACATGCCTGTGGTTCCAGATATTCGAGAGGCTGAGGCAGGAGAATCGTTTGAACCCGGGAGGCGGAGGTTGCAGTGAGGCAAGATCACAGCACTGCACTCCAACCTGGGTGACAGAGCGAGATTTCATCTCAAAAAATAATAATAATAATAAATAAAAATGAAAACTCACCGGGCATGGTGGCTCACGCCTGTAATCCCAGCACTTTGGGAGGCTGAGGTGGGTGGATCATGAGGTCAGGAGATCGAGACCATCCTGGCTGACATGGTGAAACCCCATCTCTACTAAAAATACAAAAAATTAGCTGGGTGTGGTGGCAAATGCCTGTAATCCTAGCTACTCGGGAGGCTGAGGCAGAAGAATCATTTGAACCTGGGAGGCAGAGGTTGCAGTGAGTCGAGATTGCACCACTGCACTCCAGCCTGGGTGACAGAGTGAAACTTTGTCCCAAATAATAATAATAATAAACAATAAAAATGAAAACTAGGACGGGGCAATAGAGTGAGACCCCAACTCTATGAAAATAAATAATTAGCTAGCTGTGGTGGCGTGCACCTGTGGTCCCAGCTGCTCAGGAGGTGGAGGTTGCAGTGAGCTATATAATGTCACCACGGCATTCCAGCCTGGGGCAACAGAGCAAGACCTTATGTCTCCATAAATAAATACATAAAAACGAAAATGAAAATGAAAACGCATCAGAAAGTCAAACACAGGCCAAAAGTCTGCAAAGCACCATCACAGGGATGCACAGAGCACTTCCAGGGGTCTGACATTTACGTCGCTTGGAGTCAGACCAAAAAGATTCAGACGTAAGCCTGGACGTGGTATCTGAGAAGACGCAGCCACCTCCTTCCAGGAGGGTCCCGGGACTCTCCGGCTGGCTCTGTGAGCTTTGGAAGATGGGCATAGAGACTGTCACACGAAGGAAGGCTGGATAGCAGCCCTGTGGTAAAGTTAAAAGGTCAGGCTTAAAAATCCCCACCTCTCCCAGGACAGAACCGAGAGATTCAGGTCACCCTGGGCCAGAGAGGCGGCCCCAGCTGCTTGGCCTGGAAAACCACCCAGGGGATTGTAATGGGTCATGAGGCTGTGTCTCTCAGACTCCATCTGCCAGAGCCTCAGACCCTCAGAGCCTGGGTGCTGCTGGGGGCTTTCCTGGTTTTAGCACCCAAAATCCCACGTCCACGGAAGCCCATTGGTGGTCACAAACAGGGCCGGGGGTGGCGGCAGCTCAGAGCAACGGGCCTCTGTTGACTTGTAAAGAATTAACGTGGCCGGGCGCAGGGCCTCCCGCCTGTAATCCCAAGACTTCGGGAGGGCAAGGTGGGCTGATCACCTGAGGTCAGGAGTTCAAGACCAGCCTGGACAACATTTAATAGAAACCCCGTCTCTACTAAAAATACAAAAATTAGCTGGGTGTGGTGGCGTGTACCTGGAATCCCAGCTACTTGGGAGGCTGAGGCAGGAGAATCACTTGAACTCGGGAGGCAGAGGTTGCTGTGAGCTGAGATCACACCACTGCACTCCAGCCTGGGTGACAGAGTGAGATCCTACCTCAAAATATGTACATAAAAAAGAGAATAAGAAAATCATTACACTAACAATAACACCAAAAAGAATAAAACACTTAGAAATTAATCGTGAAAGTAGATTTGTACACTGGAAACTAAAAAAAAAAACAAACAAAAAAAAACAAGAACGGGCCGGGCGCAGTGGCTCACGCCTGTAATCCCAGCACTTTGGGAGGCCAAGGCAGGCGGATCATGAAGTCAGGAGATCGAGACCATCCTGGCTAACACGGTGAAACTCCGTCTCTACTAAAAATACAAAAATTAGCCAGGCGTGGTGGCAGGTGCTTGTGGTCCCAGCTACTCGGGAGGCTGAGGTAGGAGAATGGCGTGAACCCAGGAGGTGGAGCTTGCAGTGAGCTGAGATCGCGCTACTGCACTCCAGCCTGGGCCACAGAGCAAGACTCTGTCTCAAAAAGAAAAAAAAAAAAAAACAACAACAAAAAACAGATTTTAAAAATTAGAGATATAAATAAATAGAAAGACATCTCAGGTTGCCCCTCGTCTGGTTCCCAAGTTACTTACAGCTCTGTTTTGGAGAAATTGTTTAGAGAGTTTTGGTCAGGTTGTTTGAATGTAGTATTTTAAATTACAGGGGTTTTTTTGTTTTGTTTTTATTTCTTTTCTTTCCTTATTCATACGTTTCACCTAATGACACATTTCCCATAAGTTATCGTTTTAATATAGGCAGTAAACACATAGGACATGAAACATTGTATTACAGTTTGGGCGTAAGAGGCGATCTGGTGATAGTTTGCAGAAACATAGCCAGTAACTGTGGCAAGCATTATCTCATGTGTAAGAAAACGCCAGGGCCACCAGGCACGGTGGCTCACGTCTGTAATCCCAGCATTTTGGGGGCCAAGGCAGGAGGATCACCTGAGGTCAGGAGTTCGAGACCAGCCTGGCCAACATGGTGAAACCCCTATCTCTACTAAAAATACAAAAGTTGGCCGGACGTGGTGGCATACACCTCGTGTAATCCCAGCTACTCAGGAGGCGGAGGCCGGAAAATCGCTTGAACCTGGGAGACAGAGGTTTCAGTGAGCCGAGATCGTGCCATTGCACTCCAGCCTGGGGGACAAGAGCGAAACTCTGTCTCAAAAAAAAAAGAAAAAGAAGAAGAAAAAAAAACAAACAGAGGGTCGGGTACAGGGGCTCACGCCTGTAATCCCAGCACTTTGGAAGGCTGAGGTGGGTGGATCACGAAGTCAGGAGTTCAAGAACAGCCTGGGCAACATGGTGAAACCCTGTCTTTACTAAAAATACAAAAATTAGCCAGGCGCGATGGCGCGCACCTGTAATCCCAGCTACTCAGGAGGCTGAGGCAGGAGAATCACTTGAACTCAGGAGGCGGAAGTTGCAGTGAGCCAAGATCGTGCCACTGCACTCCAGCCTGGGTGACAAGAGCGAGACTCCATCTCAAAAAATAATAATCTGCAAATTGCTGTAATAGAAAAAATGCTCAATTTATGGCAAATCATCAGTGTCAAATGCTTGAATACGAAAAATTATTTCTTGAATTGACAGAACATCAGTCCAAAAATGATGATTATAGCAAATGATGAGTAAATGCAAAGGCTACACCTGGCCTACATTGGGCTTCTATGTTAATTAGGAAAAGACTTACTCTCTGGACAAAGACAAATGACATCAGGGCTCAGGATGTGACAAGTGAAGTGTGGACCGGATTTCAGTTCCCACCTGCTCTCAATCAAGTCTTATTGTTAGGGAAAATAGAATCCTCATAGAAGAGAAGAAAGCAAAGAGTTACCTCTGGATTCTTACTAATTTTGTTGATTTGCTTCATTATGTTGCTATATCTTATAGATCATGATAATCAATGATTCTTCAAAAGGGTAGCCATTACTTTCTTCTTTCCTGCT